>NC_091715.1:15781551-16082586 GCF_041296265.1 Equus caballus
GCAGGATATTCATGTAATTGATTCTCTTATCTTGGGAAAAAGGTTAATCAAATGCCCTGTTTGAGAAAGAGATAGAAAAAGGCACTTACTGTTTGTGCTTCTTTAAAATGCTTTCCTGGCATTATCAGTTGGTTGACTCAAACTGTGACCTTATCCTGAGGGCAACGAACCAAATCCTTTCTGTCTAACTCAAAAACAATATATACATATAAAATTTTTCTCCTTAGGGCCATTTTGGCTATTTAACTCTGTAGTATTCTCTGCTGTACCTGTTCTGAATTATCCAGAATGGAATGTTTCTTTTGGCTCCTTTCTTGCTCTTTGTTGCTTAAGTAATTTTGTTGTGTGTAAATATGTATATGTGAGTGTGCGCATGAATTAAATACTATGAGAACACTTCACCTGAAACGAAGGCAGCGATGCAGCAACGTGACCTTTCAGGAACTTGGTGGCTAATAAATAAGCAAAACAGGCCTCTGAGTGGCTAAACTAGGTATCACTGAGTCCTTGCACAAAAGCTGGTGCATTTTATTATAGGAAATCTTCCCAGACCCTTATTCAGCACTTACTTATTTACTTAACACACAATTCTTATGTCCCCGATTAACTGCTCTCACTCCTACCCGCCCCGCCCTCCCCCCCCCCCCCCCCCCCCAGTCCACAACAGATTAGAAGCAGTAAATTAGAAGTATTGTTTTGGGAAAGTACGTTCACAGGGTGGAGGGGTGTGTGTGTGTCACTGCTGATAGCTTATAGGAAGGGGGGAGAAAGAAAAGTTATAAAGCAGTCACAAGGACTAAAAAACACAGCAATCTGGACCATTCAGTGTTGGGACAAATAACTCTGAGGGTGTCAGTTTTATATAGAAGAGAGCAATCGTTAGAATTCATAATTCTTTTCAAATCCCAAATCAATAAAAAAAGGTCAGATTATGTTTAGAGGTAGAAAATGCAAGACAGGTAATAAGGTAATAAGATTTTGAATGAAAATATTTCATTCTGAATTGATGAAAAAATTTTAGACAAGTTGATTGAGGCAAAATTTACATAAAGTTAAATTCATCCTTTTTAGGTGTATACGTAGTTCTATGGATTTTGAGAAGCCTAAACAGTTGCGTAACTACAGTATGTAACCTTTCAAGTCTGGCTTCTTACACTTGGCATAATGCTTAAGATTCATCTATGCAAACTCATTAAAATTTAAAAAAATATGTTGTACTTAAAACTGGAAGAACTCGCTCATCACCTAAGGTTTCCTGATAACTGAGATTTGCTCTACAGATAATATAAAAATAGTGAGTTCTCTTAGAATAAATCCATGCTGTGGGAAAACAGGCAGCAGTATTCACTGTCGGTGGGGAGAGTAAATTGGTACAAACTTTCTTATTCTTTCCTGAGTTTTTCCTTCTCTCCTTTTCTCCTTGTCAAACGAACACACCAGAAAACTTGTGGTAAGTGCCCAGCATATTGTCTGGCACACAAGAGGTGTTCAATAAATAGTCATTCCTTTCCCCTTAACCCTTCTATTCTTCTCTGTTTATATGCTGCTTTCTCTTTTTTTTTTTTTCCCACACTCTTCAATACTCTCTCTTCTAGCTGTTTTCTTGGTCAGCCAAGGTGAGTAATTATGATAAGAGTTGCTCATTATTGCCCCACTTTCCCTGACTTCTAAGAGGTACTGTACAAATGTTAGTCTTATTCCAAGCCTCTGGGACATAGTTACCTGTTGAAAAGTTACCAAAGAAAATAAGCCTCACAGTTTTAGCTTTTTATATTGTGTTTATGTACATGTATGTGTCAGGCCCATTTTAGGAGGCCAACTGAACCCACTGTTCTTTGAAATTGCCCTCGAGGAAGGGGAGGGCCCAGGCAGCCATGTTTGTGCCATGTAACCTTTGGCCTCAGCTGATTAGGCTGGGAGTGGATACCTGATCCAGGGCAACCAATCATAAACTGGGCTGGCGTAATCAGATCATCTCTCTTGAGAACCGGAACAGAAGAATCCAGAGAGACTCTGTGGTGCACTCTTGAATTGAAAACTTATGTAGAGCTGGCTCTCAAAAGTGGTGGCTGAGAGAAATGAGAGTATGAACCAGACTTTCTGAGAGATCTTTGGGGCCCATGAGAGGGCCCAGAGTTAGTTTCAGTGTCGACATGCCAGTTGCTGTCTCCTTGTGGCCTGACAAGATGATACTTCCTCCTTGGCTGTCTGCCTGTGGGCTTGCCTGCTCTATCCTTACAGTCACCACTTGCCCTTACTCATGCAAATGGGAATGGCTTCCAGTTTACTGCAACCAAAGAATGTCCATTAGGACAATTGTTTTACAGTTAGGAGTTTTTTTTGTCTTCTGATAGAATTGTGCTTATATATAATAGAAGCTTCATGAAATATTTCAAAATTGCAGTGTAATGAGTATATTAGTTTCTTATTGCTGTTGTAACAAATTACCATAAATTTAATGGCTTAAAGCAACATAAATTAATTTTCTTACAATTCTGGAGGTCCAAAGTCCAGAATTAGTTTCACAGGGCTAAAGTCAAGGTATTGGCAGGGTTGCATTCCTTCTGGAGGCTTCAGGAGAGAATCTGTTTCCTTGTCTTTTTCAGCTTCTAGACGTCACCTGCATTCCTTGGCTATGGCCTCCTTCCTTATATCACTAACTTCTTGCTTCACTTAACTTCTTGCTTCTGTCATCACCTCTCCTACTGGCTCCTTTAGTCTTCTCACCTTCCTCTTAGAAGGACCCTTGTAATTATATTTAGGGCACACTCAGATGATCCAGGATAATGTCACCATCTCAAAGTCTTTAGCTGAGTCACATCTGCAGAGTTCCTTTTGCCATATAAGGTAACATTCACAGGCCCCAGGGATTAGGATGTGGAGATCTTTGGGGGCCATTACTCAGCCTACCACGCTGAAGATTTCTTTTAGTCTCACAAAGTCAGAATATATCAGGAGGAAGGATGTGTTATTGGAGCGTATGAAGCTGAGTGAAAAATGGAGGAGGAATTAAGGGACAAGCAGATGTGGAGTCTTATAGATTCTGATTCCCAAAGGCCAGGAGGGGAGAAATAAAAGTATAGTGTTGTGAGGTTCTTATACTATACATGAAGTGGTATAAAACTTGAAAGTAGACGTGATGAGTTAAAGATATATACTATAAGCCCTAAAGCAAACACTAAAATAACAAAGCAAAGAGTTTTAGATAACGAACAAACAAAAAAGAGAATGGAATCATAAAAAAACTCAATCCAAAAGAAGTCAGAAAAAAGAGGAAAAGAGGAACAAAGAACAGGTGGGACAAATAGAAAACAAATAGCAAGATGGTAGATTTAAACCCAACTGTATCAACAATAAAAGTAAATGTAAATGGTCTAAATATCCCAAGAGAAAGGCAGAAATGACCAGATTAGATTAAAAAAAGAGTAAGACCTAACTATATCAGAAGCATGAAGAAGGCATGTTAGCTGTATTTATTTGATTATTTATTTGGTTATTTTCTTTCAAATATGGTTAAAGCATACCAGATATAACTTGAAGTGAATATCTCATGTGTGTTTTGTATAGAAATTTTACTGATCAGGTGAAGTTTAGATGTATATTTATTATTACAAGAATGTAAGGTCTGGGGCCAGCCCCGTGGCATAGTGGTGAAGTTCGGCACGTTCCACTTCAGTGGCCCAGGTTCTCGGGTTTGGATCTTGGGTGTGGACCTACACCACTTGTCAGCCATGCTGTGGTGGTGACCCACATATAAAAAAGAATTAGAGGAAGATTGTCACAGATGTTAGCCCAGGGCTAATCTTCCTCAAGCCAAAAAAGAGGAGGATTGTCACAGGTGTTAGCTCAGGGTTAATCTTCCTCAGCATAAAAAAAAAGGACTGCAAGATCTGTTAATTTTAGATACAAAAATAATTAAGAACTCTAAAATAGCTAACGAAAGAAATAAATGTACAGATGATCGGAATATTAAGAGAGTGTGTTAGCTTAATAACTTTAGAGACTTCATTATATCCTGTTTAAATCAACAAATGTTTAAAAAAATGTAAACAATAATATAAGGAGAAACTCCAAAATCACATATAACAACATTCATGAGATATCATCCTCAATCCCTATATAATGAAGAACATAAAGAGCATGATAATAAGAGGAAATTGTGTTAAAAAAAGTTGCCTGAAAATATCTTGCTCTTCCACCAGCCTCAGCTGAAAGTGAGCAGTTATTGGACACCTCAAATTATTGTTCCTGTGCTATAGTGGCAACTTTGAATTTTTGCCTACTAAAATTTTTTATAACAAAATGGTAATTATAGTTAAATTTTGGATGAAAGTCATGATTTATTCTTGTATCTCAGAAGTTCATTCTGTGATGGTGAGATTCGGTTTTAGCCAAATATCAGTTTTAACACTCAGTCATTTGACATTCAGCCAAAATATGCATTCAGTATGACTCTATTACGTGTATGTATCTCTATGTCCTGGTTTTTTTGAAAAGTATTTCCTGATTATTTTTTTTAAAGATTGGCACCTGAGCTAACATCTGTTGCCGATCTTTTTATTTTTTTCTTCTTCTTCTTTGCCCCAAAGCCCGCAAGCACATAGTTGTATATTCTAGTTGCAGGTCCTTCTAGTTGTGCCATGTGGGACGCTGCCCCAGCAGGGCTTGATGAGCTGTGCTAGGTCTGCATCCAGGATCCAAACCAGCGAAACCCTGGGCTACCAAAGAGGAGCACGTGCACTTCACTACTTGGCCACGGGGCCAGCCCCCATGTCCTGTTTTTTAAACTAAACATTATAATATGAATATGAATTGCCCTAAGTCTCTAATATTCTTTTATAATATGATTTTAAATAATTGTATAAAATGGAATCATTAGGCTATACCATAACTTAGTTATTCCCTTATTCTTGGCCATTCAGTTTTTTTCCAAATTTCTGAGTGATTATAAATGTTATGAATGTCTAGTATGCTATATCTTTAACTTCATCTCTGAATTTTTTTCCTTTCCAGAAACTCTGCACTAATTTCCGCTCCTACGTCTAATGTATAAGAGTGCCATTTTCCTAAAGCCTTGCCAACGCTATTATTCATTTTATAATTCCTGACAATTTGATAGACAAAATTGGCATCTCGTTATTGATTTAGTTGGCAGTCTCTTTGGTTACTTGGTGCAATGTCTTCTTTTGTGACATTCTTACTTACGTCTTTTTCCTGTTGTTCAATTGATGTTAGTATTTTTCATGTTTATTTGCAAGAGTTCCCTGTTTATATAGTAAACATATTAGCATTTACTCATTAAAATAAAAAATGTTAACTTAGAAATACCTTCCATATTCTCATGTGTTAGCTACTTTGATAGGCTTGGATGGAGTGGGTGGAGAGGGAATGTGAGGGTGTTTACTGGGAACATTATTGGTGGGGAGCGCATGAGAGTGAGCGGAAATTCAGTTCATCCTCTATACACCTCCAGGCTGATTCTCCTAAAATAATGCTGTCAACATGCCTTCTTCTGCTCAAAATCTCCCCAGTTATCTTTATCAGCTATCTAGCAAAGCATAATTTCATCAGTCAGGCATTAACGTTTCTCCATATTTTGGCTCTAAATATTTATTTTCAAATCATGTCCAACCCAACCCAACACTGTCTAGACTAGTGTGACATGTTAGTGCTGAGGATATAAAGACAACAATGTCTGTATCTTCAAGGGACTCACAGACGAGGTGGAAGGGACAAATAAAGAGAAAATTACAATTTGTGGTATAAACCTCGTGTCAGAAACATGCTAAGCGCATTATGGGGGAACAGGGGATGGACAGCCTGATTGGAAGAGAGAGGTCAGGGAAACTCACCAGAAAAGAGGATGGCTGAAACGCATCTTAATGGATGGATAGTTGTCAGTCAGCCGAAAAAAGGTCATAGAGGAGGAGGGATGTTCCTAGAAGAGGGAAAATCAGGCGAGAGTCGGTTCAGGTCCAGTAGAGGGATGTAGGGGGAAGTGGTCAAAGCTGAGGTGGGCAGAGTCCAGACAGCCTGTTTCATCAAGGGGGTTGAATTTTAACCTTAGGGTAGTGGAGAGTAATTGAAGAGGCATAAACAGAGGAGTGACTTGATCAGGGTTATGCTTTAGGAAGACCACCCTGGCTGCATGCTGGAGAATCAATCAGAGGGGGAATATTTAGAGTGAACAAAAGTACCAGTTGGCTTGAGACAGTCTCAGTTTACACCTGTTGTCCAGGGATTCTGTCCAGTTTAGGATTTGTCCTAGGTTTTTCACTTTTAAATTAAGTACTATAATTACAAAGAATTAAAATAAGTCTGAGTGAGTTCGGTAGACCTCCAGTATGTACTTCCAGCTTCCATCATGGTCTTGTCTAGTAGTGAGATGCATATTTACTGAGCGAGGTCTCACTTTATAGTGCGGTTAAATCTGGAATAAGACCAATGATAGCCTACCTCTCTTTTCCTGACTCTTTCCAGATGCAAAGTAGCTAACATCTGCCTTTCAATGAAGGGGAGGATGCAGGCTGCTCCCTGATAAAACCAAGTGGGTTCAGACATTCGCAGCTAGGGGGATTGAAGCACTTCCGGTCTCAGGTGGTGATGGGAAAGACAGATTTGAAGCTACTGTCCCTGCCAACCTCTTTGTGTGCCAGCCAGTTGCTGTGACTCATGCTGAGAGGCCACCTCTTGGCAGTGTCAGTGGGAAATGTGGGACATCGCAGGTTAGATGTATGTGAAGTATGTGCAGGAAATAGAAGCTGAGCAGTGCTGCTGTGGAGTGTAGAGTCCTCTCAATGCTTCTGCTACAGGGATTTTGTCGTTTATTCTATAGCGCAAACCCACGTCTGTTTCCTCATTTATTGTATTATTTGCTAATGCTTATTTTTTTGTTTTTGCAATAAACCTTTTTAACCTCAATGAGCTTAAGGGAATATTAAATGAAAAATTAGGTACTGAATTTTTGCCTCTCAAGTACGTTGATGTTGAGTGTATAACCTGCACAAAGTGTTTGTACACATTTATCACCTGCTATGGAGGCCGTGGAGATGTCACTGACCACGTGGGAAACAGAAGCCCCAGAGCTGCTGAAGAAGCAGCATCATCTGCTTCACAGGTGCTCTTCGCCGTGAGGAAGGAGACTGCCTGGAGGTGGTGATTCATGACATGCAGCCGCAGATGGGGTGTTCTGGCTGCTCCTGACAGTTGTGGGCCCCGGGCAAGAGGACAAAGGAAGGCCCACATTCCATTAGGTTTAAATATTTACAAGTTATAAATCAAGCTGGCAAACCGTTAAATAAAATGTGCTCTACGCTCCTACCTTGACAAAATGCCTTCATTATGACAAAAAAAAAAAATGTGTAAGGCTATGGTTTTTATATGGAGTTGGCAAAAACTCAAAGAGGACTGAACTTAAATGTCGAGCATGTCTGAATGTTGTCTTGACGGGCTGGCGAAGTTCAGATGAATAATACAAGTAAAGGAATATGTAATTCATGAATTAGCATATATTTATTCCATAAAATTGCTTTTGTTTCATTTCAGCAAAATCACTAATTATATTTTTATATTTTAGATTTTCACATAACTTGTTTTCTGTTGACAGTAAAGATCTAAAGGATTAAAAAATGAAATCTAATTATGTTAAAAATGTATAAAACTTGAATATATGTTCTTCCAAATATGGAAATTAAAGTGAATTTAAAATATAAAAAATTAAGTCACTTTCCATATTTTCAAAAATGATATTTTTCTTCTAAAATATTCAAAATTATCAATTAAAATTAAAAGGGAAAATACCAGTTCTAATTAATATCATCAAATTTTACAATCAAAATTAAATGAAGGTGAACATTTCAATTTAAGTCTGAAACAAATTAAAATCCAACCGTATTAAGGAATTTTATAAAAATGGAACTATTCATGGTTTTGGATCCTGGGTGATAGAGCTGTCCATGAGTTTTTAAATGTATGTACTTATTTTTTGTGTGTGTTTGCGATGTGCAGGACCCCTTAAGTTCAGGGATCAGGGGAGGAGTCCTTCTTGTCTACGTCTAAGGGTAGTTACATATCATTTTGTGCCGCAAATGTTTTCATTTAGATCAAACAGCTGAATTTCTTTCCAAGTTTTCTTGTGCACACACAAAAAGCTAAGCAATAGCTGTCGATGTGTTGGCTCCACCAGAAGATGAAGAAGTTCACAAAGAGTTAAATGATATGTTTTATATTGGTGTCATCAGATGCTTTGAGTAAAAAATTAGTTCGTGCCAATTATAGTTTGATATTTGCATCCAATTCATGGAATGAAATCAAGCTTTTGGAGATTCATTCAAAAGTGAAAGGTGAAACATCTGCCATTATTGTTATTACTAAGTTCATTTAAAAAGTTCAACATTTGAAGATAAAATTATGTTTTGAAGGTAATGGTTAAAATACAAATTTTGGTGCAGCACAACATCATGGTGAAAATGATGATCTTACTAAAATTAAAAAATCTGTGGAACTCAAATAGAATTAGTCAAGGTGCATACATAACTTATAATTAATTGTATACTAACAAGCTGCAATATGCTACCAAACAAAACAGAAGATGCAGTTGTCAAAACTCACAAATGTTTCTACTTATACAATGTTAGAGTAACTGAAATACACAATTTTTATGAGAAAGCTGATGCTGAATTAAAAATACTTAGCATGACAGTATGTGCTTTCTCTTTTTCCTGCTGATCATCAAGTGGATTTTAGAAATATTTGAGGCTTTGAAGAACTACTTTGTAAATCAATCTGTCTCCTACATCGTCGTTGAAAGTTTTTGTGAGCGAGTCCTGTAAATTTTATTTAATTGTCTTCTCAAAGCCATTTGGAAATCTTTAATCAAAGCGTTCAAAGAATGTTCACATTTGAATATTTTAGAAAAAGAAAATCATTGAAAAGAAAGCTTGCAAACAGAAAAACAGTGAGATTTGTCTATTCAAAACAAGAGAGGGACTAAACAAACATGTGGAATTTAAGATGCCTGTTTAAAACTCCTCAATGATTTCCCAATGGCTTTCTATTATCTTTAGAATCAAGACCGAAATCCTTCAAATCCCAAATAAATAACTTATAAACAGACTTGGAAGAAATCCATTCTCAAATTAGGGAAAATAGTTGGGAATAGGGCAGTACTTAATTTTTAGGAGGTGGTGATACAAGGCTGAGAGGTGGTCACCAAGGAGGCAAGATAGGAATGTGGGTGCTGGGATTTTCTAGGAATGCAGGACTGGCAGCAATTCACTCAAGGTCAGCAAGCAAATGACCTGGTGTTAAATTGTAGCGGTTCAGAGAGCAGCCCTAGGAATGAAGCGGGACAGGGAATCGGGCAGAGCAGGGACTCCTGCCTACACTGACACTTTTTCTGAATGCTGAAAACCAGGGCTAGGGTCAGGCAAGAGAGCTGCCAAGGGCACAAAATTTAAGGTGGCATTCACTCTCAGATGTGTGCAAGTATACCTGAGCCCCCAGGAATGAGTGCCTCCTTCCATGTTGCACCCCAGTGCTTCTCTTTCCTCACTCGAGTCCAGGCTCTGCAGAAAACACTTTCTCTCTACTCCCTAACAAAAGTTATCAAATCTAGCTCAACATCATAGTCACCTAGGGAGTTATTTTAAATGTAGATTTAAAAATGCAGATTCCTCTATCTCCACTCCAAATAAACTGAATTAGAATCTCTAAGGGTAGAATTCAGGGACCTGTATTTTAAAAACTACCTAGGTGATTCTGATGCATGAAGTCTATAGGATCCATTGGCCTTTAGCATTTAGATGCTGTTCTTCATGGCTGACCTCACATATTGATCCTGGTAGGTCATTGGGTGGAGGATATTAATTAAACACACTCCTTTGTCATATGCATTCTGAACCAACTGAGAAACAGATATAGGATCCATGTGTAAATTAAAGAATAGTATCATCAGTCAAAGAAGAAACCACAAAGGAAATTAGAAAACACTTGGAATTGAATGTATCAAAAATTGTGGGATGGGGGCCGGCTCCGTGGCCGAGTGTTAAGCTCGCACTCTCTGCTGCGGCGGCCCAGGGTTCGGATCCTGGGCGCGGACATGGCACTGCTTGTCAGGCCACGTTGAGGCAGCATCCCACATCCCATAACTAGAAGGACATGCAACTAAGATATACAACTATGTACGGGGGTGGGAGGGGGTTGAGGAGATAAAGCAGAAAAAAAAAAATAGAAGATTGGCAACAGTTGTTAGCTCAGGTGTCAATCTTTAAAAAAAAAATTGTGGGATGCACATAACAGTGCCTAGATGAAAAAATTATAGCATTAAATGGGCTATGTTGGAAATAAAAAGGATTCTCAAATCAATGGACCATGCTTCTACCTCATGAAACTAGGAAAAGAAGAACAAATTAAACCCAAAGCAAGTGGAAGGAAGGAAATAATAAAAATAAGAGCAGGAATCAGTGAAGTAGACAAGAGAAAAAATTAGACAAAATCAAACTAGAAGTTGGTTCTTTGAAAAGATCAATAAAGTTTACAAACCTCTAGCCAGACTGATCAGGAATAAAAGAGGAAATGCAAATGGCCAATGCCAAAAATGAAAGAGGAGACATCATTAAAGATAATACAGACACTAAAAGGATAATAAGGGAATATTATGGATAGCTTTACACCAATAAATTTGATAAATTAAATGAAAAACTTTGAAAGGCACAAATTACCAAGAGCTTACTGCAGAAGATCTGGATAACCAGGAAAATTTTATAGCTATTAAATAAACTGCTTTCATAGTGAACACTCTTCTCCCAAAAACTACAAGTGAATCCTACCAAGCACTTCAGGAAGCAATAATATCATTGCTATACAAACTCCTCAATCGATTAGAAGAGGAGCAAAATTTTCTCATCCATTTCACAAAGCCAGTGTTATCCTGATACTAAAACCACACAAAGACATAACAAGAACACTCTAGACTAATATCTCTCATAAACATAGATGCAAAAATCTTTAACAAAACGTTAGCACATCAAATCCAGCAACATACAAAAACGATATTACACAATGAAGAAGTGGTTTATCCCAGGAATGCAAGGCTGTTTGAACATTTGACAACCAATCAATGCCATATTAACAGGTTAAAAAAAATGATCATTTCAATAGTTGCAAACAATTTTTGACAAAACTCAACACCCATTTTTGATTTTAAAAAAAACCTTTAAGAAAACAAGGAATAGAAGGGAATTTCCTCTACAGCTAAACTTAATGAAAGACTGGATGCTTTCCCCCTCAGACCAAGAACAATGTAAGTGTATTTTCTCTGATCATTTCTGTTCAACATTGTACTGGAGGTCCTAGCTAGTGCAAGAAGGCATGAAAAATAAATAAAAGGCATACAGATTGGATAGGAAGAAACAAAACTCTTTTTGTGAATACTCATTTATGTAGAAAATCCAAAAGAACCTATCTAAAAGCTACTAAAACTAATAAGTGAGTTTGGCAAGTTTGCATGATACAGGGTAAAAACGCAATACGCTAGTAATGAATAACCGGAAATTGAAGTACACAATACCATTTACAATATCACAAAAATATGAAATAGGTATAAATCCAACAAAATATGTGCAAGATTTTAATGCTGAAAGTTATAAAACATTTCTGAGGCAAGTTAAAGAAGATCTAATAAATGGAGAGAAATATCATATCTACGGATTGGAAAACTCAATATTGATGCCAATTCTCTCTGATTTGATCTATAGATCCAGTGCAATTCCAATAAAAATCCCTGCAGGATTTTTTGATAAAAGTTTCCAAGTTGATTCTAACATTTGCATTTACGTGGAAAAATATCACATCAACTTTATTGCTGGAAAAATAATGCTGGAAAGCATTTATTGAATGTTTGCTGTGTTGACAAGTATTGCTTCACATACTTTGAAAATATTAAGAAATCGAATTCTCACAACCCTCTAAAGGAGGTGAAATAGTGTTACCCCTGTTTTATGGATATGCAGACACAAAGAGGGCAAGTAACTCGTCTGAGTTCATTGGCTTTTGGGTTGGAGAGTTTGCCACTGAGTCCAGGCAATTGGAAACCAGAATCTGGCTGTTTAATTACTTAGAATCACCAGTTTCTGTACCAGTTAGCTACTGATGCAAATAACCACAAAATCTCAGTGGCAAATAATAACAAGCATTTAGTTTCCACATGTCTTCAGGTTGGCTGGCGTGGCTTTGTTGATTTCAGCTGGGTTCAACTGGGCAGCTCCAACTGTAGGTTGAGTTCATGTCTGTTCCGCACGTCTTTCATCCTCCTTGAATTATTGGCTTAATCATGGCCTGTTCTTCACGTGGCAATAACAGAAGCAAGAAAGAGGACCTTCCATTAGAACTAAGGCCCGCATCAATCTTTCCACTATTTCCATCTTTCATTGCCCAAGCAAAGGGGGAGCAAGTAGAAAACTGCAGGTCTCTCTTACAGGGCAAGGAAGCCCCACCCTGGTGTGCTTATAATGAAGAAGAGACAGTGAGCCCTAGGAATTCGTCCCATAGGCATGATGTCTCCAGAATGTCAAATGAAAGAGGACGCGCCGTTTCTGTTAGAGGCATTGCTATCACCTGATGGAAGATTAACAGACGTCAGATTTTTGTCTAGATATGAAGGTGTCTCATGAGAAGAGTGAAGGGGGAAGCTTCTGTCCACCACTTCCCTGAGGACACAGAAATGTTAGGAGAACTTTGCAGTTAAGAGCCAAGGAAGAACATAGAGAGAAGAGCTTTTTTTATCACAGAAGGTGAGGACTGGGTTCTATACTTCATGGCATCCCTCTTCCAGTACCTAATACAGAACTATTAACGTAGAAGGGTCTCAAGAAATATTTGTAGTTGAACAATAAGAGAAATTGTCGTGTTTTCACTTTTGAAGAAGAATCTCCAAAATTTCCTTCTCTCAAACCTCACTTACTGGAGGCTCTTCTCGGCTTGGTGACAGAAACCCTTTCTTACATTCTGGGGAGTATTTTGGCTATTTACTTCAGTTGTCCCGAGTTCTTCCAGTATGGCACAGAAGAAGCTTGTCCTGCTGGGGTTTAGAATTGATTGCAAAACTAAACCTGGCTAGCAAAACTAGCAAATTCCGCTTAATGTGTGTGTGTTTTGTTGTGTTTGTCCTTGTGACTTGTGCGGGCGCGCGCGCATGTGTGTGTGGGTGTGCTTTGAACAGTTTCCATGGTAAAAGGAAAGGCAAGATGTTGCCCAGCTGTATTGGTCTGGCAGGACTTTTTCCTATAATTCTCCATGGAAGTTTCTGCAGCGCCCCTCTCCTTCCTGGCTTCCTGTTTCTATAGAATGGCAAGGATTTACCAAGTCTCTCCAGCTGTAGCCTAAAGTCATCAGGGAGAGTTTCAGACTGCCCATTCTGAGGTGAGAGGGGGCAGGATGGGAGGTAAGAAGGCCTGTGCCCTAATTAGGAAACCAATCATTAGTGGAAGGAATTTGGGGTATGCAACTAGTCGTGTCTGCTCCAGATGTTTTGTTACTAGCAATAGCTTCCAGCATGAGTTTTCTAAGAAATCATGACAGAAGTGCTAAGGTTTTAAGGAGGGAAGTGTAGTTCCCTTTCCTCTGGGTTTTAGTCAACAGCGTATACAAGCTCACTGTGCTTCAGACCCATCTTATCCTGCTCTTCAGACTCTCTCAATCTCACTTGTCTCCTGGACCCTCTGCCACTTGTGTTGCTGTGGCAATCATCTCTGTATGGACCCAAGTGGTCCCCTTTCTGGAGGCTGGGGCCTAGACTCTTCAGCTCCTCTCACTGTTCCCCAACTCAAATACAACTAGTGGGTGTGGGACCTGCTTTTCCCAGTGACTGTCAGAGAACTCTGGTGATGCAACAGGGAAGTACAGATGAGTTGACTCCACATGGAGTGAACTTTGACCTATGGGAAACAGGAGACAGAGGTAAGCAAGCAGGTAAATTCCCTCTCCATTCCTCCTTTCATGGACTGTTCTATCACTTTTTTGTGTATAGCCTGTCTGGAGGCATCTTGCACGGCTAAGTGATTGGCTGTGTCTCTTTGAGAAGCAGCGTCAGCTCAGGAATGCATCATTTTACATTTGCTGTTAATCTTTCCCTACCTCACTTCTCTTCTCACCCTCTCTCACTGTCCTAGGACTGCACCTCCTAACAAAGTATTAGCACTTAAGCCTTGACTCAGGCTGTCTTTTATAGAGAATATAGGATAAGATACTATGGTCCAAAGTTTCTGCAATCGCCTAAAAGCAAGGTTTCTGATGAATTGTGTGGCTAATATGGCCTAGACCTGAGGCTTCTTGCTTCCTACCCCAAGTGTATATATTTTGGGGTCCACATTCAGGTACGCTCATGCAGATATGACTGAGCTTGCAGAATAGACTCAGTAACCATCCAGTTGTGAAGACCAGAGGCCTGCCTCCTGCCCAGTCACAGGTTGGACAGAGAGTAATAGACAACGCAGGTATCCCACCATGGGATGGTGCTCCTTTTGCATGGAGACAGAGTGAAAATGTGGGCAAGAGCTAGAGGTGCCTATGTACCTGAGTCCCAACAAGCGAGAGGGAAAGAAAAATGGGGAAGCCCTGTTGGGTGGACTTAATGTCATGGGAGCTGGAAGCAGAAGTGAACCGAAGTTCCCATGTCCAATCCATGAGGCAGGCCATAAAAGAGGAAGCGTGGAGCTCTGTTCTCATGTTAGAAGCGTGGTGGTCTTGCCCAATGGTAAATATAGCCATATTAGGCTACCACCACTCCAAATAGCCTCTCCTCTTCTCTTGGAAAGGAACAAGAGATTAAAATTGAGAGGGGAGTAGAAAGCTCATTCTCCAGGGAATCCTGAGGAGAGAAGGAAGATTAGTGCCCTCTAGGAAGAGATAATCTCATTTCTTTATTTGAAATGGTAACTAGAATTAAAAAAAAATCAGAAATATATGTTAGCAACAGCATATTTGGATTTCAACAAGACATGTGACAACGTCTCTCAGGATATCATTGGACTAGAGTTTGCCTTTCTTGGCACTATTGACACTTTGGGCAGGACAAATCTTTGTTGTGGGGGCTGTCTTTTACATTGCAGAATGTTTAGCAGGATCCATGACTTCGACCCACTAGTTGCTAATAGTACCCCTCCCCAAGTTGTGACAACCAAAAATATCTCCAGACATTGTCAAATGTCCACAGGTGGGCAAAATTGCCCCTGGTTGAGAATTGATGCTTTCGATGTTGACATGCCCCACAGTTTTATCTTTGATCATCCTATTGTCTCTCTCTGTATGCTGTTGGTGATTTATTCACTTCCTGCATCCCTTCTGAGTGCATGGCATCACCATGTTCCCAAGTTGCCCAAGTGAGGAAAAGAGTCATCTTTGGCCATTCCTCTCCTTTATCACCACCACACTGAATTAGTTACATTTCCATCCTGCCATCTTGACAGCTCTTTAAGCATCTATTGTCCTTCAGTGCTAAGACCCCTGCCTTAGATAGGTGCTTATAATTTTTTGTCTGGATTAATCTCCATGCCTCCAATCTTACCTCCTTCCAATCAACTCTCCATACATCGGTGAGAATTATCTTTCAAAAACCTGAATCCTTTGTTTAGGCTCCTTCAAAGCTTCCCCAGAGCCATCAGGATGTAATACAAGCTCCATACTTTAAAAACAAGGCCCCCTGTGCAGGACTGGAAGTTGGGTGGGGCAAGCAAGGCACTTTGGATCCAAAATTTAAGGAGACACTTACTCTCAAGGATGGTGCAAATGCAGGGTTGACACTTGAAAGTGAGTGCCATCTTAAATTTTACTCCCTAGGTGCCTCGCCTGCCCTAGCCTTGTTGCTTTATCTTTGCACTGGCCCCTGTTACTCTCTCTGGTCTCATCTTTCATCACATCCCCACTCAAGTCCTCATTTCTAACATAGTGGGCTGCTTGCAGTCCCCTGAACTCACCTTATTCTTATTATTGCTACCGTGACACCTGCCTGAGCAGTGGATTCCTCCTGAGGCTTTGGGGTAGTGATAGAGGGGCAGAAACCTAGAAAATATTGGTCTCATGATGAAGCCCAAACATCAAGAGAGCACAAATGTGATTTTTAAAAGAATTTTTTTATTGTGATAAAATACACATAATAGAAAATTTACCATTAAATATACGGTTCAGACATATTAAACACATTCATATCGTTGTGCAGTCATCACCACCATCCATCTCCAGAACTCTTTGCGTCTTGCAAAACTAAGACTGTATACCCATTAAACAATAATGCCCTATTCCCCTCATCCCCTAGCCCCTGGCAACCACCATTCTTCTTTCTGTCTTTATGATTTTGACTACTTTAGGTACCCCATATTAGTGGAATTATACAGTATTTGTCTTTTTGTGATTGGCTTATTCCACTTGGCATAATGTGCTCAAGATTCATCCATGTTATAGCATATGTCAGAATTTCCTTCTTTTTTATAAGGCTGAAAAATATGGCACTGTATGTATATACCACATTTTCTTTATCCATTCATCTGTCTATGGACACTTGGGTTGCTTCCATGTTTTAGCTATTGTAAACAATGCTGCTACGAACATGGGTATACAAATATCTCTTTGAGACCCTGCTTTCAATTCTTTTGAGTATATACAGAGAAGTAGAACTGCTGTATCACACGGGAATTGTAGCAAATGTGATGTTTTAAGCCTAGCTCAAAGGAATTTCATTTTGATAACAGCTCATACATGTAAAACAAACAAAAATATTGAAATCCATCTTTTATTACAATCATTGCCATAACAACATCATATCTCATCGTGTAACCCATGGTGTAATTTACTTTAAAATACTTCGGCAAAGATAGTATGATATGTATTTGTGCGTGTTAGTTTTAAGCTATTCCCTAGGGGCAGTTGTTAACATTTGAAGTCCTCTAATTGAGGATATTCATTCTAGGGATTATTCTCCCTTGAAAGACTCTAATCAGAAATCAACATTCCCAAAGCAACTACTATAAGCCTTCTAATATCTTTATCTCAGATCAATATCACAGGCTTTGTTAATTAGCCTAATGAATGTTAGAAATAATTTCTCATTGGTGAAATGAGTGGTGTTCAAGCAGCATGCATTAACTAGAAATATTGTTTAGGAAGTCTTGCATTTGCACGTTAGGATTATAAGGATCTGTTGAAGCCAATAGCCCATAGCCCATCAGAATGGCACTCTAGGCTTAGGATTCCAGACTGGTCCCTTGTTTAGCCACTTCTCAGGGGAGACTTGGTTGCCTGATTCTGACTAGAAGTTTTGGTAAATTCAACAGTCCCAGTATTACACATATATCTCATGTGAACCTTTCATGCATGGTGCAGTAGGAACAGCAAGAAGGTCACCAGGCTGGGACTTCATTGAACTTCCAGGACAGATTGTATGGAGGTCTAGATGTCTCCTTGCTGTGAATGTTTGTATGAGCGTCAGAGTTTGGTCTGACCCTTGCTTTTCTTATAACACACTACCTGATAGGGAGATTGTTGGAGAGGAGACCTATTGTCCTCATCTACTTCTAACTATTCTAACTACTCAAGGCTGTTCCTATCCATCCAAAGAATCCTAAAACCTGTGACTTAACAATTTGTCCAGGTTAATTTGCAGTAGATGCCTTATTGGAAGCAAATGGCAGGGTAAACTTGCTTATGCAATCTTTGTCCCAATTTGGATATGCTTGCCTCCCTGTCAAGGAGATCTCACGCAGTAATCCTGTCATCCTTTGGCCCTTAGCATCTTGTAACATATAGCTCCTGCCCCAAAGAACTGGGAAAAAATAATCCCTGTGGAGCTAGGCACTTTAACACCTTGATAACTTGTTACCATATATTGCCTCCCCAATGGCCAGTAATAAAGCTTAGGTAAATTAAAAAATTACATGTAGATGAAAGGTGTAGGTATAATGTTCCACTACATTTTCCTTTTATGGCCCTGGCCTTAGGAAATACAAAATGTTAGATGTACTAAGCACAACTAAGAGAAACACTGCATATTAAAAGTGTGTCTGAAAGAAAGAACAGACATTTCATGGTGTCATGGCCCAAGATCGTTGACTTACTTAAACGGAAAATCATAGAATTTTTATAAACAATTAAATGGAGAGAAAGCAATATATGATTTGAGTAATAGTTAATATTTAATAGTTAATATAGTAAAATAGTTAACAATTTTCTTAATTGTTTAAGATATGACCATATTTTATGAGCAGCAAATTATAAAGACTGAAAATTCATGATATAAAGTGAGAAGATTGATTTTCATATATTGCTCATAGAGTAAGTCTCATGGATTATTGTCATAATCAAATATAACTTGAAACCATATCAACAGGACACATTTTAATGACATGCACATAATTGCTATTGTGCTGAGTGGTGATTTAGCTTAAAGGGTAAATAGATCACTCAAAGGCTCTAACTAGTATTACATTTACAGAGTTGAATCAATTTTTGTGCTTTTCTCACTCTGATGCAGATTATAGATCTCGGAGAATTAAGGCTGACAGTTTCCTCTCATCTTTAAATTGTCTCATGCACACACACAAAATGACACCCACTTAAAGCTGAGGCTGGGCTCAAACATACTGACGTTTGAGCTTCCATTGTCCCTCATTCATCAACCCTCTAGGGCCCGAGGTGGGGGCTCCTATGCTGCCTCTCCCCACCTTGAGCTCCTTGTATTAGCTGTCAGCCTGAGTGGTAGCATAAACCCAGTGAGTGTGGTGGTGTCATAAGGAGGTACAGGGGAGAATCCTAAGAGAAGGGAGAACTTGAAATGTGAGGAATAGTGGGCTCAAAGGGACTCAAGTAGGCCCCGTCTTCTCCCTCTCG
The DNA here is from genome assembly GCF_041296265.1 of Equus caballus. Classification (NCBI taxonomy): domain Eukaryota; kingdom Metazoa; phylum Chordata; class Mammalia; order Perissodactyla; family Equidae; genus Equus; species Equus caballus. The sequence continues at coordinate 15,800,428 of NC_091715.1, forward strand.
CTCTTTGTTCAGTCTCTCTCCAAACTAGCTTGGAGCCCAGTGCAGGGAAAACACGAAATGAAACTGAATATTCAGTGCACTTGCTTGGTACCCGACTGCTATGAAAAGCTGGCAAAGTCAAATTTTCATGTCAATATGTTTTAACAGTTATTTGTGGATAGATTGAGTCTCTGGGTAAGTTTTGGGGATATCAATCAATAATAATAAAAAAAACCTTCCCTGGTGGCTCTCTTAGGACTCCTACTCATGGGTCCCTGACTCTATACTCTGAGGTTCTCTCTCCTCCTGAGACTGCCAGCCTAGGCCTATCACCTGCAGCTCAATGGCCCGTAGTGCACAGCCTCAAGACCTCCTTGATGTTACCATCTCGGCTGACAGCTGATGCAAGGACACCAAGGTGAGGAGTGGCAGCATAGTAGTGCCCTTGAGCGATATGGAGAGCCTTCGCCTTCGCCTTGGCCTATGGAGGTTGGGGAAACAGGAACAAAGGAGTGCAGGTGTATTTGAGCCCAGCCTTAGTTGTTAAGTGTGTGGAAGCGAGTGCCATTAATTTTGTGTCTGTGGAAAAGCAGACGGGAATTACCTCTGGAAGTCCTGGAGTAGGGGATGATAATATTGGGGTGAAGGCCAAAGGAGAGAGAATGGAAGATGCAAGAGTGTCTTTGTTTTGCAATTTTACCAGGGAACCCCCAATGGAAACACCCAATGAACACATTTCCAGGAACTGAACTGAATTGAATATTCTGAAGCTGGTATGACATCCTATGGTTAGTGGATTGAGTGCTGCCTTTGGGTTCATATCTAACTGGGTAACTTTGGAATATGTTCCTAACCTCTATAAGCTTCACTTTCATTATCCACAAAATGAGAATGCATCTGGATTTATTTAGTGAATAGAATATACCAAAGCACCCAGGACTGTAGTATAGGGGAGTTGTGGTAGTCTGTTACATCCATAGCCCCCGCAAACCATGCCTCCTCATACTCCTGCCCTTGTATAATTCCTATCCCTTGAATCTGGGCTGGCCTTGTGACTCACTTTAATTAATAGAGTGTGTTCAGCACCTAAGCCTTAGGAAGACCTGGTAGTTTCTGCATTTGTGCTCTTGGGAGTTATGAGCCACTATATAGGAAGTCTGGCTACTCTGAACTGAAGAGAACACGTGGAGAGGTTATGTGGTGAGAGAGAGAGTCCTTCCTTGAGATTACTTGATAAAGAGAGGGAGATCCAAGCATCCTAGAGTCCCAGCTGAGCCCAGCTAAATGCAGACAATGAGTGATTGCTGGTAAGATCAGCAGAACCACCACCTAGCTGAGTGCAGCCCAGATTGTGGAATTGTGACCAAATAAAATGTTTATTGCTTTGAGACACTAAGCTTTGGGGTAGTTTGTTGCATAAGAATAGATAACTGAAACGGGGATCATGAATGTTATGCAGGTTGTTTTTCCAGATTTTTTAATATAGTGAACCTATGTCATTCATAAGGTGTGCATCCTAGGCTCTTCTTGAACGTATTATGGCATTTAAACTCACTCATAATATACAGTCAGGTAAGACTAAAATATTTGAGTAGCCTCTTCAGACTTACGATGATTTTTGAATATAGTGTATTTGTAATCTGTTTATAAAAGATCTTGTCACTTCTTCACTTCAGCACCAACATCAATAGTTGCCGTCACCTGAGGAAAGCTTTCACTAAGGAACGAGATTTGTTAAAACTTTCTTGGTAGATGCAGGGGAGAAGTACAAAGCGACTCTGAGATGCAGTCGACAGGTGTCAGCTAGGCTCATTCACTAGCGAAGCACCTTTTCACTGCTCTCTGGCCTCACAGCTTGGGCAACGCAACTTTGTGCCTTAGTCCAACTACAGATTATGAACGGCATGGATATTCAGGGTGACTCAGGAATAGTTGGAACCGTGAATGTCAAATCCACAAATGGAAAGTAGAGTAAACTGAGGTAGGTGTAGATATCGTCTACCTAATATACTGTCCTTCCTTCCCCAACCTCTTCTTGTAGCAGAATTTATTTTGCTTATGGAAAATCTATTCCAGATGGACTTCGTGGACATGACCCCTCCCTCTTGCCACAGGGTTGGGCATGGGGTCTAACCTGGCCATTCAGCAAATGTTGGGTTCCCATGGTAAGTGTTGGAGCCTCTGGTGGTTAGCAGTTGGTGGAAGTCATGTGTCCTTTCTCTCATGACCTGACTCCCAGATAGTATCCTACAAGGAAAGCAAGTCTTAGACTAACTACTACAAAATGTACACGTATTTATCAGCAAGCAGCCTCAAACACACCATTCAGTCTGTTCTGTAGTTCAGGGAAGTTCCACTCCTTCCTAGGCGCTTCAAATTGCACCTTGCCTGAGAGTCCTTTGTGGATGCCACAATATTCCGACAGTAGGACAGGTCAGCCCTGTTAGTGGGCCTGGTGACAGGGTTCTCCTTGAACTGGAGTGATGCAGGGCAGTGGGGTTCCATCCCTCAAGCGCTGCCTGTGGCATTAGACTGCTGGTCTTGCCAGGTTCTCACGCAAGGGTGATGGGCCTTCTACAGCTTTCCTAACCATTTACTACTTTGACTATTATTCATTTCTCCTATAATGTTTTTCTAGCATTATATTAGGAAGTATTCCATTTGTAGGTTTTGAGTGCTACATCATCACATCTTCCGCTGGATATTTTCTATTTGCCTGTCCAGATGGCCCTCTCCACCCTTTCTCTCTCTGCTCTCTGGCCTAGGAGGCTGACCTGGATGGACTGTATCAGTGGGCTCCCAGACCCTCTGGCTTCCAGTTGGGTTTGACTAATGGTGAGCCTAGCAGGTGATTGGGAAGACGGAGGAGAGTGGGGTTAGGGTATTCATGCCCCTAACTCTATACCTGCAGTGTTTCCTCAGCTGGCTGTGACCCATCTTGAAGGTCACAGCTCTTGTCAATGTGTCACTCTCTACACGACTTTTTCCTTACAAGTTCTGGTAACTGCTCCTTTCTCTCATCCTTTTGGGCCTAGACTGGTAACAGCCCTGTTGTTACTAGCTCCCAAGTACTGTACTATCCTTTGAGATTTCTCTACACTCTATCCACACCTTTGTAAACCATACTTTTATTAAACCCTCCTTGAATTATTCTAATTTGAGTGGGCTATCTTTTTCCTGCTGCGACCTTGGGAAGGTACTGATTCCTGGTTAGAGTACTTCTGGCTAGTTAATCACTCCTGGGGTGTTGATTACTGATCAGAGAATTTCAAATACCAACCACCCCTAGGGTGGAGGTTAGACCTGATTCTTACCCATACTTCACATTGTTCACACTGAAACATTTTAAAAATGCATTGTAGATGTAGACGATTTAACACAAAGGTTTCTGGCAACAGTGGTTGGTTCAAAGATTCATCTATAATCCTAGATGCACCAATTGGAGCTTCCCCAGGAATTTTTGCTAGGACAAAAAGTAAAGAGGCAACCTCTTTTTGCTGTGATTGCTAGATATAAGGGTAGATAAGTCTTGAACTTCTAATGGATATATTTGCCATCCAGATAAGAAAGCTTACAGAGACTGAAAACAGGAGGAAAACAGAACTGAGAGATGAATAGAAAGGGATGAATTCCTGGTTATATTCTTGGACCCCTGGATCCAGCCATGCCTGAAGCTATGGCTTTCTTTTTGAACCTCTCAGTTATGACAGAAAATAAATTTCTTTTTGGTTTGTGTATATAAGCTAATTTGAGTTGGGGTTTATTTCACTTGCAACTGAATGAGTCTTGACAAATATATCAAGGGTCTATTTTTTATTATGTTCTTATATCTTTTGGAGAAAAGGCTATACCTACACAGCTACTTGAAATGCACTCAACCAATACAGGCAACTGTTACACTTTGACAGTGGAGATGGAGATGTTATCAAGGAGAGATAGCTGGCTACCCAAGCTGGGGCTCAGTAGGCTGGTGAGATCATCAGAGGTCTGCATGTTGACTTCAACACTGCAGGTCCAGACAATTGATTTTATTAGTGTGACCGAAGCTAACCAAGTTTGGGGGAGGGGGGTGGCTTCTGCTAGCCAGTCTCACAGAGACTGATGCATAAATCTAAAGTGAGTTCACAATGGAACTCCTAACTGCTGAGAGGACCAACAAGTTTGTGTCTCTATCTTTTGGTGACTCTATTAAAAAAATGCCAAATTATTATCCAGAAAGCTAATTGGAGAGCAAGGAGTCAGAGCCAGCACAGCAGGGAGTGAAGGCCTAGAGGACAGGGAAGAGAGGGTCAATTGCATGAGAGTAATGGTGAGCGTCCCTCAGCTCTGACTGCCTGAGACACTCATCCTAAGATAGGGGTTGTATTAGCTCCCTGGGGCCACTGTAACAAATACTACAAACTGGCTGGCTTAAAACAAGAGAAATTTATCCTCTCACAGTTCTGGAGGCCAGAAGTCCAAAATCATTGTCACTGGGCCACAATCAAGGTGTCGGCAGGGCCATACTTCCTCTGGAGGTTCTAGGGTAGAATCTGTTCTTGCCTCTTCTAGCCTCTAGTGGCTGCCTGGCATTCCTTGGCTTGTGGCCACATCACTCTAATCTCTGCCTCCACCTTCACATTGCCCTCTCCTCCATGTGTGTCAGATCTCCTTTTGCTTCCCTCTTATAAAGATCCATGTGATAGTCCACCCAGATAATCCAGAATAATCTCCCCATGTCAAGATCCTTAACTTAATCATATCTACAAAGTCAATTTTGTCACATAAGGTGACATTCACAGGTTCTATTAGCATGTGGATTTTCCAGCCTACCACAGGGGTACATCTGTTGAATAGGGTGGATGCCCATTTTGGTTATTCAGAGCCTCTTTACCCCTGGATAGTAGTAGAGACACTGACTGATTCTTGCTTTCTGATTCTTCTTTTTCTAGCCTCCAATCTGAGCATCCTTTTTCTGCTATTGAAATCTTTTTTAAAAAACAGAGTACAATCGAATCAGCTTTTTAAAGTTCCAGTCATATTCCTTGAGACCATTCTCAAAATTTTTTTGATAGGATGTGGGTGTCCTCAAATATTTTCAGCCACAAGTTTATAGGGTCTATATAGGTTATTTTGGTGAATGCTAATCACATCTGTTACTTTACCTCATCTCTTTTCTGGATGTGTCTAAATGTCACTCCTCCATATATTCACTGCCACAGACACTCTGGAATATCCAAACACCAAAATATCTTTCCATCCATTCTGCCCTCCCCTGCCTCCCTACCTCAATGCACACACACACAAAGTTTCTTATATTTCTAGAACCTTCTGGATAATTCTCCCGCTTCTATAATTCTTTTGGCTTATCTAGATTTGGGCAGAATTGAATTTTCATCTCTTATTAAATATCAATACAAATAAGATTTAGTTTGTTTAATGCTCCCAGCCAGCTTTGAATTAGTTAGGACTACAAGTGTATAAAATAGGCACAGTTGTTATCTTCTGATGTTCTCCTACTTAGCATAGAACATTTGCGATACCTATGATGCCAGGCAGCTTTCAGAAAAATACAAGCCATTCCTTCACCTTGGCAGGCGTGATGGCCATGAGGAAACTGCCAGCATCTGCTTAAAAAATTAAAGGGTAGAAAACAGAACCCACAAATTTGACAAGCTCTTTATCTTCCATGCTTGAGGGTTGACGATAAACAAATCTTGATTAAACGCTTATTTGTACTGTCACTGGCTTTCAGAAGAAGAAAGTATTTAATTCCACTCTGATTGTAGACTACTGTTCTTGGGACTCATGCCTCCGCTTATCGACACAGGGCAGATTTGATTCAATATTTAATGTGTTAACACGTGGCTCAGTCTCACAGGTGACCACTTCTGGTCAGCAGGCCCAGTTAAGAGCAGCATCTCCATTCAACAGAGGTCTTTGTATTAGTTTACAAAAGTTGAGGGATTTGTGCAATTTTTTCTTTCTTTTGCTACATACTGTTTTCTCTATCAAGTAAATGACTGAAATCACATTCAGGTTACCTTGAAATACATAGTATAATAGTGTTTTACCTGTTGACAAAAAACAATTTCCAGAGAAAGCTTATCTGATGCTACCTTCTTCCTTAAAATATTAATCTGTGGCTCTTCATGACTTACGGAATAAAGAGTGAACTTGTTTTCTTATATGCATATCTCTCCACCACCTGCCCCCCAGGAAACCTCTCCGATCTTATCATCACTAACCATTTGCTATTACGAAATGACCCCTGAATATTGATTTCTATCTCCTCTCTCCCTCTCTACCTCTTTTTCTTCTTCCTTCTCTTCCTCTCTCTCTCTTCTCTCCCTCTCTTCCTCCCTCCCTTCCTCTTTCATCTCCTTAAATCCTTCTTTCTTCTCCTTCCTTTCTTCTTTCCTCCCTTCCTGTCCTCTCCCCTCTTCTTTCTTTTCTCGCTCCTTCCCTCTTTCCTCTCCTCCCATCTCTCTTTCTTCCCTCCCTCTCTCCTTCTCTCCCTTGCTTCTTTCTAGCACTTCCTCATTAGGCACCTAGAGTACGATGGACTCTGTGCTTGGTATGGTAGGGAAGATGAAATCAACCACACAGCTCCCAGCACTGCAGCCGAGACGGACACAAGCAGGAGTACTTATAGTATTTATAATGGTGGACGGATCACCCAGCTTTGCTTGAGGAGGTCAGAGGAGTCTTCAGGGAGCTGGTGACTTGTACCCTGAGCTTTGAAGGATAGTTGAGGTTCACCAGGTAGACAAAGCCAAGGGTTTTTTGCTGGCAGAGGCTACAGTGTGAATGGAAGCGCAGGGATAAGAAACACCACATCTTTCCTCTCTCCCTCCTTCCTTCCATATATGTTTACTGAGTGCCCATGCCGTGGCAAGCACTGCTCCAGGCCCTGGAGATGCAGCCCTAAACAAGGAAGACAATATCTCCACCTTAGGGCAACTTATCTTAGGAGGAATGGCACGTGATTTGCTGCGACCAGCATGTCCAAAATGTGTCCAGGGCACCCTCATCCAGGAGATGCTTTACACAACATTCAGGAAATGTTGTTTTCCAAATACCCCTCCTGCTAGAGATTTCACAATGTACAATTTCCCAGTCAAGGCCATGGGAAGTCCTACATCAAGAAACCTGTTAGCTTCTTGTACTCAGCGTTTCCCAAATGTGTTTAGCCAGGGGAGCCTTATTTGAAGTAGTAGTTATTATTATCACACAAAGCTAGTTTTCTAAAGGAGTCTCCACAGGAAATGCTCGAGTGTTCCATTCTTCCAACCTCTCTGCCTACTATATCAGTTACCTATTTTCATAATAATGCTGCATAAAAAACAGTCACAAAACCTCAGTGGCACACAATAATAAGCACTTAGTGCTCACACATCTGGGGTGGTTGGCTAGGTGGCTCTGCCGATCTTAGCTGAGCTGGCTCATATGTCTAGGGTCTGGCTGGCTCTTGACTGGGACAATGAGGGTGAATTGGCTTCGCCCTGCTTGTCTCTCAGTCTCCAGCGGACTAGCCTGGACATATTTTCCTGGTGGTGGCTGAGGTGTAAAAGGCAAGTGGAACTATGAAAGCAAATTTTCAGCCCCCTGCATTGTCAAGGCTTCTAATAGCTCAATGTCCGAAGCCAGCCACGTGGCTGAGACCAGAATCAAAATGGCCAGGGAAGGGAGGGCCCTACAAAGTTACACGACTAAGGGTGAGGACACGGGGCGGGGGGAGGACGGGGAGAAATTGGGGCCACTTTAGTAATAGACCATGCATACCTAAGGCCCCAGGTCAGGCATCATCTCTTCAGGAAACCTTTTCTGACTTCCTCAGACCCAGGCCTGTTCTGAGATTCCCCACCACACATCTAGTCCTTACAGCGAACTTTAGTGTTCTCTGGGACTGTCTTGAATTCTCAGCTTGCTTCACATTGGCTCCCCCAATTAGATGACAAATCCCTTGAGGTTAGAGACCATATTTTATGTTTCATTTGTATTTTCCAGAGCACCTAGCACAGTGCTAGGCACACAGGAGACATTTACTAAAGATGAATCAATTGAGGTCAGAAGTCTCATCGATACATGGGCACCAGGGCAGCAGGTCAGGCTGTTACCTGGGGGCTACTCTTGAATGCCCCATGCCACCCAGGTGCTACCACCCAGGTTTGTGCTTGGATCAGCTCCAGGGGGTGGGTTTTGCGTCAGAGAAATACCAGAAAAGCCCTGCAGCAGAGCCGGAAATTGCTCCTGTGTGTGTGCACTTCTCCGCTCTTGCTGTGTTCTCAGCCCTCGCTGGGACTCTAACCACTTCCCCTGTGCTTCAGGCCATACGCAAACCTCACCTCTCTTGTGGCAGTGGTCCTCCTCAATTCAGGCCACTCAGCTCATTCCTTCCTGTCTCAGTGTGGTCTTCCTGTCTCTTCTGACTGTGGGGGCCTGAAAGCCTGGTCTCGCTTTCCCACCCCGGCCAAGCTGCATTTCTGACCCAATAGTTGCGTGGTTGGAGAGTGGTGTTGTGAGAGAAGTGCTCTGAATCTGGGCTCCCAAAGTCGGGTCCCTGGCTCAGCAGCTCGGGCCTCACCTGAGAGCTGGTTAGAAATGCAGACTCTCCTGATCTGGACCCTGTATTTGAACTAGACCCCTGGAAGCACAGCCACATCTGGGAAGCAGCAGCAGCAGGTCCCAGCTCCCGAGGCCCCCAGCTCTGTGACCTGGGCAAGTCACTTCGTGTCTCTGTTTTCTCACTTGTAAAGTGAGGGAGTTGGACAAACTGATCTTCTTGATGTCAAATTAGATGCATTTAATTATGCTTGCAGTAATTCGGATGACTTTCTTTGTCAGATACGTACAAAGGTGTGGAAAGTGGCAGAAAATTATATCCTGCACAAAAGTAAGAACTTCTAGAGCTGGAAGGAAATTTACCGGACATTTCCCCTAGTTCCTGCTTGTTTTACAGAAAAGGAAACAGGGCGCACAGCCCCTTAGGTCAAGGCCTGCTAAGGAGAACATCCATCTCCTGCCGTCTGCATCCTCTCTGCACAGTGTGGTCCCTGGATGAGCAGCATCACTGTCATCTGGGCACGTGTGAGAAACGCAGAGTTTTGGGCCCCAGTCCAGAACTTCTGGGCCAGAGTCTACATTTATCAAGACCCCCCAGGTGATTCGTATGCACAGCCAAGTTTGGGGGGCGCTGGGCTCAATGACATGGTCACTGGGAATGCATGAAGACAAATGAGGCCCAGGACAGAAGCGCCATTTCACAAGCAGTAGGAGTGCTGGCCCTCGAAGCAAAGAAACCTGGATTTCAATCTCCACTTGCCACTTACAGCTTTGTGGTTTTCAGGAAGTTACTTAACCCTCTCTGAGCTTCAGTTTCCTCTTCTGTAAAATGTGTCAAGCACTTAGCAGAATGTCCAGCACTTGAGAAGCGCTTAGTAAATGTTAGCACAATAGGGCTCTGGTTAAAAGCACAGATTCTGCAGCCAGACTGCCTGAGTTTATAATCCTTACTAGCTGTGTGACCTTCAGCAAGTCACTTAACCTCTCTGTGCCCTAGATTCCTCATCTGCAAAATGAGAGTAACAATAGGGTTGTGATGATGATTTCATGGGTTAATATTTGTAAAGCATTTAGACAGTGTCTGGCACGTAGTAAGAGCTAAGTGTCTGTTAAAAAACTATACTATTGTTATTTTATAGAGTTGGTGAAAGGAGGAAAGCTAGGCACACATAAATTTTGTAAAGCTTCAGTGAGAAACTGTGTGAGGAACTTCTATTTCTCCCTCATATAAAGGAAGTCAGGAAGTGTGCAGCTCCGTGTTGGCTTTCCAGTATCATCAGAACCCAGATGCCTGTCCTTCTGCTTTACCGTCCTCATTGTGTGGATTCTATCCTCATGGAAGATAGAGTCAAGGAGGCTTCTGCAGCTCTAGCTCTCATACTCACGGACCAGGGCAGCAGAATGAAGAAGGGGCTCTCTATTAGTTATGCATTGTTATGTAACAAGTTGCCCTAAAACCTAGGGGCTGGAAATAACAAACATTTATTATCTCCTAGTTTCTATATTGTCTCATAGATATTATCTCATAGTTTCTCATAATTGGGAGCAGCTTAGCTGTGTGGTTGTGGCTCAGAGCCTCACAGGATGCAAGTAAGGCATTGGCGGGGGCGGCAGTCATCTCAAGGCTCAACTCAGGATTCAGAGTCCCCTTCCAAGCTCACTTCTGTGGGCCTCTCCACAGGCCTCAGGATGTGGCAGCTGGCTTCTCCCATTCTAATGGGAGCCTTAATGGATTTCTAAGTCCAACCCACACCCAAACAGAGGGAACTGCACACAGGCCTGAATACCAGGAGGTGGGCATCAGTCTCTCCCCAGTGACGCAGCTTCCTTCAAGCAGCCTTCCTGCTGTTCCCACATGGAACTTTTCCTTATAGCTCACAGGCTAGAACTTAGTCACGTGGCCCCATCCAGTTGCAAGAGAAGCTAAGAAATATAATCTTTCGGCTAGACTCATTTCACCCTGAATTAAAATCAGAAAAAGAAGAAAGGGGGAGTGGCTGGCTCATTTTCCATAGCCTTTCTATAGAGTGATGGGTCTCAAACTCTGGTCTCCAGACCATCAGCATTGGCACCACCTGGGAACTATTACAAATGCAAATGCTCAGGTCCCACCCCAGACCTGCTGACTCAGCCCTGTAGGGGGAGAGCCCAGTGATCCGTTTGAACAAGATCTCCGGGGGATTCTGATGCTTGCTCAAGTGTGAGAACCACTGCTATAGAGGACAAGTTAGCTGACACTCACATGGATGTTTTAATAAAACGTGTGGTCTGTTTACAGGAACTGACAACTTGGGGTTGTCTTTAGTCAGCATCAATCGTGAATTGGGAGGCTTTTAAAGATGAGGTGGGCACAATCGTGAATTGGGAGGCTTTTAAAGATGAGGTGGGCACTATCTAACGATTTAATTACAATTCCCTTCGTTGTTTCCATCTTGAGACTGCATAGGATTTTATAGGCGACACGTTCCATTGTACAGATAAAGCAAAGGTGATCATGAATGATGTTTCCTTTATGAGCAAAGAACTAGAGATTCTTGGCTGGAAATTCCGTACTGAAATACTAGAACCATAGTAGGGTTATGTAACGGATTGCTTAAATAACCATATCAGGCAACCTTGAATGTTTTAATCAAAACTCAGTAAACAATAAACAAAGGGAGCCTGTAAAAAGTGGCTGCTATGGTCTGAATGTTTGTGTCCCCCCCCTAAATTTATATGTTGAAACCTAACCCCCAGTGTGATGCTGTTAGAAGGTGGGAGGTGATTAGGTCATGAGGGTGGAGTCCTCATGAATGGTAATTAGTGCCCTTATAAAGGAGACCCCAGAGAGGTCCCTTGCCCCTTCCACCAAGTGAGGTTACAGCTAGAAGGTACTATGAACCAGGAAGCTGGCTCTCACCAGACACTGAATCTGCTGGTGCCTTGATCTCTGATTTCCCAAAACTACGAGGAAGAAATTTCTGTCATTTATAAGCCACCTGGGCCCTGGTATTTTGACACAGCAGCCTGAACTGATTGAGACAATGGGAGACTTCAATAATCCGCTAGCAGCTCGTCGGGAGGCAGCTGCTTGGTATGGAAGACAGAACATGGAGTCTGTAGCCCAATTCCGTTTGTCCATGTGCCCAAATTTCACTAAGATTCAGGACCTCTGAGCTCCATCTTTCTCCTAAAATGTGGATAATAATAGCTACAGGTTTATTTGGCAGATGAGAGAAAATTCTCTGATGTCCTCCATGTAAAGCACTGAACTCAATCCCCGGCACATAGTAGGGTCAACAATGTGATGTGGTCTCTCTTCTTTCCTTTCATCTAAATAATGTGTAGAGAGGATTCATAGTCATAATACTTCTAAGTATTTTCAGAACTTACAAAGAAATAAAGTATTCTAAATTTGGTTCTGATTTCCTGGAAAATCTGTATTTTCTTTTGTTCCATTTCTCCTCAGTATGCCAGTTTACATCAAATTATGTGATTCTTGCTCCATTTTGTGTTTAATGTCAATCTTTAATTTTTAGTTATTGTTGTTACACTCTTTTTTTTGCAAGTGGATTTTGCCACGTAAACTCTGTTTCTTTTTTGTTTCGTTTTGGTTTGGTTTTTTGGCTCTCCTTTTAATTAAATATTCCTGACAATTTCTTGCTTCCGAAGAGCTGAGGGGAGCAATCAGAATCCATCATTTCAGGTGTGTCTCTACCATGAGAAGGAACTATGACCTCATGCTGAGGTGACACTGCTGGAAACAACCCTATGTCTTTCCATTCTTATGTGTGTGTGTGTACTTATGTGGGGGTTCTAGGTGCTTAAATTCCAGCTCCCACCCTTCTCTCCAGCCACCTCTGCTGTAGCAAAACGTGCAGCCTCCCTCACTCCTTGTTTGAGATGCCTGCTGCTGTGGGGCGAGGCTCCCCACCCACCCACCCCGCCTCCAACCCAAGAAGGGAGCTATTCTTTTTGTTGAACGCAAGGCCCCTTCTCTCAGAGTGGGACTAGACGGTGGCCCAGAGATGCTGGGGAAGAAGTTCAACAGCGAAAACAGCAGGTCTTCTGAGGGCTCTGGGCCCCCATGGGCCGACAACCCAGAAGCCCCTTTCTTTGGCTCTCTTCTCTGCCCTGCCTTCTTGTTTGGCTTTAGTTTTGGCACTTAAGCAGAGTTGGGGGAGAAGGGGCTTTTCCTTGGGGGCTGTGGAATGTGTTGTTCTTTTTAGGTTTTCGTCGTGGCAGGTGAGGAGAGTGGAATAGAAAGTTGTCTTTCACCCTGTGGGGGCAGCCTATCCTTGAACTAATTCTGGTGTATCACCTTGGGGTCTGGTATTAGGCAGGGTCCAGTCAGGGGACAGAAGCCATACCAGTTATTTGAACAATGAGGTTTTCCTATGAAGACATTGTTAACTAGGTATAAATTTGTTAACAAGGTAACCGAAAGGGTAAAAGGAGATCTCTAAGGCGTCACAGAGGTAGCAACTGCGGGAAGCAGCTCCCACCCGAGGCCAAGGGAACAGAAGAAGATGCTGGAACTAGGAAAGGCTAGAAACTTAGAGGAGGGGCCCCATATTGCTGAAACTCAGACTTCTGAGAAGGGGCACTGCTCTGCTGGTGCTGACAACTCCAAGCTTGGAGGAGGGGCTTGTGGGGGTAGACAAAGACCCCTGCCGGTGCGGGGAGCGTCTTGCTGGTAGAGCAGAACAGCAAACAACTGGCAAAGCAGAAATGTGGTTTGCAGGGTCGCGGCCGCAGCATCACAGAGCAGAGCATGGAAGGCTGGTGTGGGGCTAAGAGAGAATAAACGAATAACTGGACAAGAACTTGATATCAGCCTTTTTGTGTAAAAACGGCACAAATCCTTTTTTACAAGTGAGCATGTCCTAGGACAGTTCATCTCAACTTTAATGTGCATATAAGTCCCCAGGGGAATCTTGTTAAAGCGCAGTTGGTCTGGGGAAGGGCCAGAGATTCTGCATCTCTAACAAGCTCCCGGTGATGCTCATGTTTGAGCAGCAGGATTCTAGGAGGCCTTCAAGAATCCAGCAGTTGTGCCTTCCTGTTAGGTGTGGAGAGCATCCCTTTACAGGACTCTTTCTTGCTGGGTCAGCTGTGTCCTTGTGCCACCCTTAGTGCAGGCAGGTGACATGCCCTCCTTTCCCAACTTCCTTCCTCTGGGGCTTTCTCATTTCTTTCCTCCGCATCAAATTTCCCAGGACTTTGCTGGCTGATGGGGATTCAGAGCAGTACCAGGTGAAAGCCTGGCCTCTTCTAAGTGGCATTGCCATTATAACGTGAGCCATTTCATGCTTTCAGTCAAATAGGAATACAGGAAGGGCCCATTTGGGCTAATCTCAGGTGGTTCCTCCTATGTACCTGAAGACGATGCTCTATTGATGACTGCCATTTTGTGACAAGCCTATAGGGTATCTCCAATTATCTGTTAATTTCTGTTTTCTCCACAGAGCCTTTCAGTACCATATCCGTGTTTTCTAAGGGGACCTTCTTGCCAAATTAGTCTGAGGAGAAAGTAGATTGTCCTCAAACAGCTTGAATTACAAGACCATGCTTCATACATTGAAGGTATAACAAACAGGGTGGCAGCCTCAGCCAAAAAGTGGAAATCTGGGAACATCTTGAGAACACGGTGGCCAAAGAATGAACTCAAAGCAGCTGTGGCCAATATCAGCTGTTGGCAGCCTGCTGTGGGATCTCAGGTTGGTGTTGAGGCCAGTAGCTGCATAGGTGGACCCAGCTGCTGAATTGCCTCTGCAGCGGGTGCTCAAGCTGGCCCTATGCTTCCTTATCGCAAGTGAGCCCTCACGTGAGAGTGGAAGCAAAGGTGAGCGGGCAGTTAAAGATAAATACTGCAAATCAGATACCTCAAATTGCAAAACGGAAAATATTTCTTGCTTAGGTCATTTATGCTTTTCCTGAGGCGCCCATAGGAAAACCTTCCTCCTGGCATCTGAAGTTATAGGGTTTCAATGTCTTTCCCCATTCATATATAAGGAATAATTTTTTGTGTGTGTTTATACATTTATTACCTTCCTTTTTTTTTCCTGAGGAAGATTCGCCCTGAACTAACATCTATTGCTGATCTTCCTCTATTTTGTATGAGAGCCACCACGACAGCGTGGCCACTGACAGACAAGTGGTGTATGTCCATGCCTGGGAACCGAACCTGGGCCACTGACGTGGAGTGTGCTGAACTTAACCACTAGGCCATGGGGCTGGCCCATTTATTACCTTCTTTTTTTTTTTAAAGATTTTATTTTTTTCCTTTTTCTCCCCAAAGCCCCCCAGTACATAGTTGTATATTCTTTGTTGTGGGTCCTTCTAGTTGTGGCATGTGGGACGCTGCCTCAGCCTGGTTTGATGAGCAGTGCCATGTCCGCGCCCAGGATTCGAACCAATGAAACACTGGGCCGCCTGCAGCAGAGCACGTGAACTTAACCACTTGGCCACGGGGCCAGCCCCCCGTTTATTACCTTCTAATTTAAGTCCATTTCTTTATATTTTTTAGCTTTTGTTTTATTGGATTAAAATTAATCCAATTAATCCTGTGGATTAAAATTAATCTCATACATTTAAAACTGTGTGTGTGTGTGTACCTAGACAGAACACAAACAAGGAAATATAGACATGAAAGGAATATTATTTTACATATGATCACCACAGACTTCCTAAATAGGAGCAAGAATGGCTTTTTCTGGGACTGATTTTGCGGATGAGAGAACTGGGAGGAGAGATGTTAAGTGACTTTCTAGAGTCCCAAAGTGGCAAAATTGTGATCCAGTCCCCTGGTCTAGAGAGGTAAGTGCTCCAAAGACCCTGGAAATACTGCTGCTCGATTCTGGGGCCCATTGCTTTAGACCATGGGTCAGCAAGCTTGTTCTGTAAAGGGCTCAATAGTAAATATTTTTGGCTTTGTGGGCCATATGGTCTCAGTTGCAACTACTCGACTCTGCCATTGTAGCATGAAAGCAGCCAGAGACAGTGTGTAAACAAATACATTTGACTGTCTTCCAACCAAACTTTATTTAGGAAAACAGGCAGAGGGCTGGATTTGGCCAGGAGGCTGTAGTTTGCTGACTCCTGCCTTATACCAATGGTGAAAGTGGAAAACACGATACGTGTACCTGATTTAATTCTCATAGGAATAGAGAAGGATAAAGAATATGAGATAGAAAGGAAGGAAGGAAGTGCAGGGGAGACACAGGCAGGTGAGGCTAGGAGAGTTGGGTGAGAAGGAGGAATAAGAGATAAAGTGGATGGAAGGAAACAATAGGCAAAAAGAAAAAGAAGGAATAGTTGTTAAAACTTCAATTTCAATTTTTTGAGACCAATAACATACAAGAATAGTGAGCTTTGAGCCTTACCCAGGGCTATGTGAAAGCCAATGAAATTTTATCATCCTTTTTTTCATGTGTGAGATGAATTCGCTTTCCTCAAACCATTTTATTTTCAAATGACAAACTTAATCAAAGCAGGCAGAATGAAGTTTGCGATATTAAATCACTGTCAAGTTATGCCTCTGAAAAATAATTGTCCAACTGACTCTGTCAGCTGGCTAACAACAATTGAGAAATACAAAGTTTATGACCAGGAATGATGAAATCTAGAAAATATTTCCTAGGAAAGAAATGTTTTAGCTGCCTCATAGATAGCAAAACAAGTCCTTTGTTATTAATACACCGATGCTATGATGTCTTCACTACTTCAGAGATTAAAGGTTTTTTTTGTAGATGTCAAGCGCCTGGTATCGCTAAAGCTTTCAGAAAGTTTTGGAGACTGTTCTTATGTTTTTCAAATATATCCCCCTTCTACATACTTTGAAAGATGATTTCAGAGCTCTTTAAAGAAGCTTTCTTCTTCATAGTTTCCTTATTGGCTTCACTGCTTTCCTGTGCCAGCAGCACAAAGACTTAAAACCATTGGAAGAAGCAATTCGTGTTTCTACTTGAGAGGATGTGTTTTTCTAACAACACAGGGACCTGGAGACTGGGAAACTGCATGACTATGGACAGTGAGCTGAATCAAATAGGATGTTTATCACGGTTGCCCTGTTTTCCTCCTCCACTTTAGAGTGCTTGAACATGCCATGTGTCCAGAAGCCTTGTGGGCATCGATGCCTCCATTCCTGGGGCCAGTGACGTGCAGTGGTTATGGGCACTGGCTTTGGAGATATGGGCTTGACTCACAGCTCTGCCACTTACTGGGTGGGCAATATTAGAATAGTCTATCTATGGCTCACCATTTTCATCTGTAAAATGGACATGATATCGGTATCTACCTTAAAGAATCTTCCCAAGGACTGAATGAATTAAAATACATGTGAGCACTTAGGAGAATGCTTATACAAAGCACTCAATATATGTTACTATTACTATTAATTAGGGATAGTGAAAAACTGTCATGAATCAGATTTTCTTTGGAAAGTTTGTCACCAATGGAATGGTATATGTGGTTTCCTTTTTTTTTTTTTTAACCAGGCTGTTAAATATTGGTGATGTATAGCTTTATAATGTATACATGTAATGCAAAATTGTCATGACAATTTTTGTGCAGAGGTGATATTGCAGCTAATGAGGTTCTAATTAAAGCACAGTTATTGCTGATTGAAAGTTGCCGTGACTATTAATGTATTGGTGGGTGAGACTGATTGTATTCAAGTGTCAAACTTCAGCGCAGGTATCTCCTTTGAGCTTTAGACCCCTTTTGGATAGTAAAGGTACCTCAAATTCAAAAGATTCCAAACTCATCTCAAACTTGGTCCAATTCCAGCACAACCTAACTCAGTGGATGCATCATTACCTATCCAGTTTTGCAGCCCAGAAACTTGGAGTCATCTTTGACCCTTCTCTATCTTTTACTGGATCCAACCCACCATCTTGTCGGTTTTACCTCCTAAATCTCACTCAAAAGTGGGTATATTTTTCCATGACCATTATAGAGAACTGTTGTTATCCAAGATACGACTATTTCACATACACTACTCTGTTAGATTCCTAATCAGCCTGCAACCATCCATTCTTTTCCCTATTAAATCCATTCTTCTTAAAACCCAGGTTCAGTTTTATTCTTGTAACTGACATCCACTTAATCAACCTGCTGGATTTACAGTGCTCTCCATTTATTCTGTAAAATACATAATCCATGCCCATGGCATACTGATTGCTCATTACTGGTAGACTACTCTCCAGGATGCTCACATATTTCTGCTCCTACCAGTTGAGCTGTGTGTTTACTAAGAGTTTCTAACCTGTTTTTGTCAGTTTTTGAAATAATTACCTAATTTAATGAAGTATTATGTAAGTTGATGAAACATGAACACATTCATATTTCAGGGAGCTTTTTTCTCTGAAAACTAGGTTGAGTGCTTTGGGAAGACTCAATAAAGGCAGATTGCTATAAAAAATTGTTCAATTAAGTATGAGTGAGAAATCTGCAAAAGATCTCATAAAATGAAACTCTAGAAGGATCCTACACTCAGAATGCTTTGCAAGTGCATTTTAGTTTTCTTAAAGGAACCGAAATGGAAAATTGTAGACAACATCTTATGGATAAGAAAGAGACCAGGGAAAGACATTCATCTAAACTATTTTTTTTTTTTAAATTTTTTTGTTCTTTCTTTCTTTTTTTTTTTTTCCTTTTTCTCCCCAAAGCCCCCCAGTACATAGTTGTATATTCTTTGTTGTGGGTCCTTCTAGTTGTGGCATGTGGGACGCTGCCTCAGCGTGGTTTGATGAGCGGTGCCATGTCCGCGCCCAGGATTTGAACCAACGAAACACTGGGCCGCCTGCAGCAGAGCGCGCGTACTTAACCACTCGGCCACGGGGCCAGCCCCTCATCTAAACTATTCTTAAAGACAAAGTCTTGGATCTTCATGGAGAGATTGGTGAATGAATGCACATTGCAAATAAAATGTTAAAGGTATACATGCGTCATTTTTAATGATTCTTATTTTATGGAGCTTTTTAAACCAACTGCTTAATTTTTCGTATGGACTACATATCATACCTTGAACTTAATATATTTGAATTCTTCTCTGTTTATCTTAGATTATACACCAAAATCCTTAAAATGGCTGATAGGGTCTGGTCTAGATGAATTGATCTGACCTCATCTTGAAACCTGAGGTCATCTTGAAAGTTGCCTCCTCCACCCCCATCCTGGTACTAGCCAGTGCCGCCTTCGTTCGCAGAGACTTTCCATGTGCTGTTCCCTCTGTCCAGAACGCTCACCCCTTCTCTCTTCACACCTCACATTGGTCCCTGATCTTCCTGAGGAGGTCAGTTCCCTGTGGTGTTTGCTTTGGTTGCATCACTTAACTCTCCATCATAGCTTTTAGCACAGTTGCAATTTTACATTTATTTTGTGCTTACTTGACTAGAGTCTGCTCTATTAGTTTCCTAGGGCTACCAGAACAAATTACCATAATCTTGGTGGCTTAAAACAACAGAAATTTACTCTCTCACAGTTCTGGAGGCCAGAAGTCTCAATGCAAGTTGTTGGCAGGGCCACACTCCCTCTGGAGAATCCTTCCTTGCCTCTTCCAGCTTCTGGTGGCTCCTGGCATTCCTTGGCTTGTGGCTGCATCACTCCAATCTCTGCCTCTGTCTTCATATGACCTTCTTCCTTGTGTCTCAGAGTCTTCCTCTTAAAAGGACACATTGGATTTAGGACTCACCCTAATCCAGAATGATCTCATCTCAAGAATCTTACCTTAACTACATCTGCAAAGACTCTTTTTCCAAATAAGGTCATATTCATGAGTTCCAGGTTGACGTCTTTTGGGGGCCACTATTCAACCCACTAGATCTACCTACCCCACTAGACTCCAAGTTTCACAATGGCCGAAATTATTTCAGTCTTTGCCTATTGCAATGCCTGACACATAGTAGGTGCTCAACAGATATTTGTTCTTTGAATCAAGGATCTTCTTGTGTAGTTTCTAAACTGATTAAAATGATTAAGCAGTTAAAGGGAAGTGATGGACTACTGAAACGCTGATGTAGACATGCTGATCGCATTTTAAACAGAATTCATTCATATCTACAGAAAATTCTATTGCTTTGCGAAGTAAGTACCTGCTGTTTTGTAAATGTACCAAGCCCTCTTATCAAATCAATTGACCACCTATTTCACAATCCTTTAAAATAAAGCTTTAAGATCTAAGATCTAAATCCTTCTGGTTTATTATCATTCATTTAAAATTTAAAACAAGGTCTATTTACACTAGCCCAGTTAGCATTTCATGATGAAGAGATAACCATGGAGATAACAGGAGAAGAGAAATGACAAGAGGCAATGCTAGCAGTCAGGAACTACGCTCTGTCTCACAAATGTAAATATTCCAAAGAAAATGCCCTTTAAATATAGTATTTAGAGTTATACCTTTCTTGACGGTGTTATTGTTCATCATGACCATTAGAGCTTCTAGTAAGAAATGGAAGTTTCACTTAAGGACAAAGGGAAAAAAGCCCTCAACAACCCCATATTCCCCCCCCCCCCCAAAGTTTGAAGCTCAGGCTGCCCATTTTATTAAAGTTTTGGCCTTGAGTTAAATGTGGTACAGCCAGGGTGGTTTCAGCATTGAATTTATACATCCTACAATTGTAGAAAAGTATATTTATACTATGAGCTACTGGGCAGAAGCTGTGCCTAGATTTCCAGACATGACTTGGCACTCTGGAATTTAAGAGAACAACAAGAGAGGCAGCACAAACGGCAGCTGTGTCATTATTGACCCCCTTCATAAAGCAGGTCTCTGTCAAGTGAGGTTAAGGCTGGCTAAAAGTTAGTCACTAGATCAAGGAGTCATATCCTCTTCCTGATAGAAGCAACTATCAATTTCTATGAAATCTTCTTTTGGCTGATGGATATAAGAGTGGGCTCTTAGCTTCATCTTCATTCCCAAGAGCTACAGAGGGGAGGAGCTTGGAAACCAACCAGGAAAGGCTATAATGTCCGTTAGCAGATAACGACAATAGCAACTTACCATTTATTAAGCATCTATGAGGTCCCAAGCTCTTTATATTATAGCAAATCCTAATAATGACCTGGTATGGTAGAGATCCATAACCTCAGTTTATAAACAGGGAAACCAAGGCCCAGAGGGGTTAAGAACTGGCCCTAAGTCACACAGCTAGCAAATGTCTCTTAGGACTGAAACCTAGCCTGCCTGCCTCCAAAGCCACATGTTTTCCACTTTGCCAAGATGCCTCCCAGAGTTCACTCTCTAAGGACGAGTGCTAGTCCTTTGGTGACTTATTGCTAAGATAGCCTCAGATATCTTCTTGGTTTCTTGCTTTTCAAACTGAGATATTTGTACCACAAGGTGTATGTGGTGATGTGCTCCGGTAAGCAGAACCGCATAATAAACTCTACGCATCTTTAATGTCAAGTCATTCATGATGCAGATTTTTACAAAAACAAAAATTTTAACATAAAACAAGAGATTGAAAGTGTATCACCTGCTTTTGGAAACTGCTTTGGGCTAAACCATCAGATGCCAGGTATGGGGATAAAAGAAATCACATTCATCCTTCTCTACCTGTAGAAGGGCTTCTTTAGGACAGTTTGAGCAATACTGCGATAGTACGGGAAAACTTAGTCGTGTGAGTGTAATCAGTCAGTGGTCAGTCAGGAAGACAGAATCCACTCTAGGTCTTTCAGCGAGAATTTAATACAGGAAATGGTTTACAAAAGTGTCAGTTAGGCACAAGGAGCACAAAGGGAAGGTGAAGAAAGCCCAAGAGTAGTAACTGAAGGAAGCTACCCTAGAGACTGGAGGAACGATTGCTAGGACTGGAGGAGCAAAAGGGAAGAAGTGTTGTTACCAGAGCCCAGAAGCATACTCTTCACTGAAATTGTTCAAGTACTGTTGATGCTTTTGGAATTCTGTCATTCCTGAAAACACCAAAGGCCCCTGGGGCCTGTAGCTGCCCATGATGTCAGATCCGCTACTCTCACTGTAGCCCTCAGTTGCTGGCAGTCACCAACAATTGTCCATCGCCACAGCTGCTGGAAAGATAGAAGGCCATCTGCCATGCCAGAGACACCACCAGAAGCAGGAGAAAAATGTCTTCTCCCTTTCTTCCACTTTCCAATCTCCTGTTACTCTTTCCCATTGGCAGAACTCAACTAGAAGGCAACAGGCAAGGGAGTCTGGGAAATGCAGTTTGCAGATTTCCAGTCCCCTCCAATAAAGAGATGAGTAAAGAAGGGTGGGAATGGTGCAATCAGGCAATTGAGCAGCCACGGCCTATTATGTTATTATTAATATAATGTATTTCCATCAATGTTCACCTTATATTCCTTCCCCTAGGAAGTAAGGAATATGCATCTCATTTGAGAGAAGTAAACCCAAGTATTGTTTGCTTTCTGAAATCTGTTTGGTTTCTGAGTTCAGATAGTGACAATTCAGATAATAAGCTCAGAAAGTGAAGGATATCTTTTTATTTTTTTAGTGACCAGCCTTCATTAAACGCTCCAGTATCAAGCCTCACACGTAGAATCATGGAAGTGCCGAAGACATCCAATGGGTTCACTTCTACGTCCAGCAAGCAATCAGATGATGACCCTATTGAGAATAATTTCCTAGGGAAGGGTTTCACACACGGTACCCTACAGTTAATATGTATTCTGTGAAAAGCAAACTTTCCACGGGTCAATATTTTCTTTTTGGTAAATGATGTATAGGACATCCCCCGTGTTTTTCCATTTGTATTGATTCTTTTTTTTCTCAGCTTTACTGAGATCTAATTGGCAACTAACATTATGTAAGTATAGGCATACAATGTGATGATTTGATACACATATATATTGTGAAATGGTTACCACGATAAGGCTAATTACCACATCCATCTCCTCACATAGTTACCACTTTTTTTTGTGGTGAGAAATTTTAAGATTCACTTTCTTAGCAACTTTCAAGTCTATGATACAGTATTGTTAACCATAGTCACCATGCTGTACAGCCCGCTTTTTGTAGCTCTGCAATGCACACATACATTAGAGGCTTTGAGAAGTTCTGCAGGAGACAACCCAGTTTAACCTAGTCGTATCTGATCCTGGAAGCCTCTTTTCACTAACAGCTGGCAGGGCCCTGTGACCTGCTGCCGTGGGGAATCACCATCAGGGCTGTCTCAGCCAAATCGTGAAACGTGGCCAAATTTTCTTTCAGGGAAGCATCATGATAGCTCTGAGCTGTATTCCTTGGCTGAAGTTTTCCTTACTTTGTAACTTTGGCAAATTATTTTTCACCCTCTGAGCCTTCATGTCTTCATCTACAAAATGGGGTAGGTAATATCTACTTCACAGGTGTATTGTGCAGACTAAATGAGATTATAGGAAAACTCTATGGCAAAGCGTAAAGTACCACACAAATGGAAGGGTTCCAGGTTTCTCTGAGGTCTATTTGAGGTCCCCGACTCATAAGGTTGTTCATGGGCCTCTCTGCAGCAGGTCCTCTTGGGCAGAGTCACAGTGGTGGAGCCCTTTCTTCCCTTTCTTGTGATTCAACACTTACCTGGGGCTTACCACACTCTTCTGGCTCCAGCTCTCAGGTGACTCCTAACAGCCATAGCTGATGTATCTGCCCCTCTTCTGTGTCCCCTTCCATCCTAGATACAGTTGCTACAGACATCATTCTAAAAGAGGTCTCCGATCTTCTCATTCCCATACTTAAACTAAAGCTTTCGTTAACTTCCCTTTGCTTACCACATCAAGTCCAACTGTTTTTAGGTAGACAGTCAAGACACTTTTCTAACCTCATCTTCCCCTCACCTCCAGCACCAAAGGTCTAGTCAGACAGCCCATCCCTTGCTCTCTACTAAAACTCTAAGAGACCTGAGTTCAAATTCTCACAGAGCCACTTATTAGCTTTGTGACCTTGTACACGTTACTTAACCTCTCTGTGCCTCATTTTTTCTCCTCTGTAAAAAGGGATAATAATAATACTTATTTTATAGGATTTCTTTTTAGGGTTACATGAGGTGCCGTATATTAAGTTCTTAGTACAGTGCCTGGCATTGTTAAGTGGTCAAGAAATGTTAACTATTTACTATTAATATTTTTGCTACTATTAGAATCTTATAATTTTCTTTCTCTTCTTCTGCTGTTTCTTCATCTGTGGATGCTCTTCATCTTAGCTCCACTGCTTAAAATCCTACTCATTTGCTTTTAATGTAACTTTAGCAACTTATTTTAGCTCCCTCAGCCTTCAACTCTTCATCTACAAAATGGAGAGTCATCTATACTTCACAGGATCGTTCTCCAGGATAAATGAGATGACAGGAGAGTTCTATGGCAAAGTATCAAGTATCTTGCAAACCTTCTGTGTAAGCTTCCCTCGACATTCCCCAGCTATGCATCGCCACTGTGATACTCCTTGAAGACTATAACCTCAGAGGACTTCATACTTCATTTTTGGTATTTGTCATATCACAGTCTCATTATCATTTGCCTTGTTATTTATGTACACGCATAGATTGGAATCTTCTTAAAAGTAAAACCAATATCTTCAGCTGGCACAGTGCTCAAGGCAACAGAGTAAGTTTGCTGAGTTGGACTGAGGCTCAAATTCATAATGCAGCTTTAGCTGATAACGTGGGTTAGTATATTTTATTTGCACATTTCTTTACCCCAGGAAAGGAATCTCCAAAGGTGGAATTTCAGTCTTCACTGAATTGGCTACCTGGGCAGACCGGTGCTGTTCAAAGGGTGGTTCCCAGACTGGCAGCATCAGCATTAACTCGGGGCTTGTTAAAGCCGCAGCGTCTTGGCCTCCACCCCAGACCTATGGAATCAGATTCCCCGGGGGTGGGTTGGAATCTGCGTTCTGACAGACTGCTAAAGTCTCATGCACGCTAACATCTGAGAAGCACCAGTGTAGACAGTTTGAAGGAGAAAATCTTAATTTTCCTCATTTGACATTTTACAGAGGAGTGCCTACTTGTAATAACCTGTTTAATCAAAGGCAATTTATTTCTAGCAAAGTGAACCATGTTCCAAATAAGCAAATTTCTTAAAATCTGACAGAATTTTCTCTAGTTCCCCAAGGTGTGAGGAGCAGTAATTTTTATCAGTTTACTTTATGTGTGGCAAATTTTAACTTAAAAAACAAAAAGAGAAAAAAAAGTGTAAGAGAAAAAATCCCAGCACCCACTGGTATTTTGTTAATCAAGTTTCTAGAACTGTGACTTGTTTTTGCAGGAATGTCAGGCTGTTAACTGTATCCTCCTTAAAAGGGTCACCCCAAACTGTTAGATGGGAGAACACACGTTAGCTTCTCTCTTTTTACGGTTTGAAGGCTTTTTCCTTCTATATTGAAAATGAGGATTATATATTGCAAACAGTAATGGTTTGCGGCTGGAACCTGTTATAAATGTCGTCTTCTCGGCCGCGGGAGTAAACACTTCAGAGCTTAGATACTAATTACTGTCACATGAAAAGCAAGGAGACATATTGTGACTTCTTGGGCTGTCAGAAAGTCCTTCTTCTTGCAAATGGCAGCACTTCACAGGGACTTTGACACAGTACAGTTTATAATTTCCATGGGCGATCTGTTATTTTAAAATACCAACAGGAAGAGTAAGAATGTGTCGACACAAAAGCAGCAGCATCCAATGCCCTTTGGCCCTCCTTAAACTTGAACCAGAAAGCTCTCTGGCCTTTTAAGGAAGATTATAAGCTGCCAAAATAGAAAAAGGGGTTACGAAAGGATTATGTTCTATAATAAGTTTAGGACAATCCAGAATTTTCCTCAAGCAATTGTAGACTGCAGTGTGATTTGTTTACATGTGTTTGCCCTGACTGGGTAATTTGGGCATAGATTGTTTCTAAGAAAAGATTAGGACAAAGGATGGCTACCTCTGGAAACATTTTTTCCTCAGAGTTTGATCTGTTCCTGAATTCTGGACCGTTTTGGGGTCTCATCCTTTTGTGGATTTCCAATGGAATAAATTATACAAGGCTTTTGTGAGACATTATGACCTAAGGACGTTGGACTTCACTAAGCAGATAGAACTAAGTGGGATTAAATGAATTAATATTTGTAAAGCACATTACATAACACCTGGCACATAGAAAGTGCTATATAAATGTTTAATAAATAAATGAGAAGCTCTACTTTGAACTAAGCAGGGTTTTATTTGTGCTTCTAGGAAGATTTTGGATTAAAAAATGGATGGATCTTGAAAGAATGGATATACTGGGGTTCGGACTATAGAACACCCCAGTTCAGTTGGCACCAATGACCTTTTTTTACTCATGACTGCCATACATGCCAAATTTCTACCTGGGCTTCCTTGCAGCAATGCAGAATAGCAGAAAGCACATTGTATTTGTGGTCTCATTCTAGACGGCACTACCACTTATTAGCTTAGACTTTGGGCAAGTTGCTTCACCTCTGCCTGTTCCTCACATTTCTCAGATGTAGAGGCTCATATGAGATGATGTGTGTCAAAGAGCTTTGTCAACTTGAAAGCACTGTTCATGCGGATGGTTTTATCCTTGGATATTCTCTTTCAGTACAACTGTGAGGGGCAGAGAGTCACTGGGGACGCAGAGCTAAGATTAACATATTTCCCAGAGGGGTTGGGGGGATGTGTAGCAGGAATCTCAGGAAATTCCCTTTGGGTGAAATGGCATGGAGGGAGGGAAGGGAATTCATCAGTTACTACCATTAAAACCTTGTCAGAGGAGTTATCTAAGATACTTCAGTACTGTCTTCTTCACTCACAATAAAAGTGGTTAATGGAAAACATCAATTGTAATTGTCACTGCTTCTTACCTACTCGGCCTCCATTCTGTCTTCTTTTCTGACAGAACCCCATAGTTTTTCAGCCATGTGTCCCAGGGGAAGCTGATCTCATCCACATCTTCAGGGATAGGCTGGTTGGTGTAAGATTGTTCCCATTTCCCTGAAATGGACATGTGACCTAATCTGGCCAATGAGATGGAGGAAAGCCTACAGGGAGTCTTCTGGAAAAAGTTTCCTCACTCGCAAGAGAGAGCCACAAGAGATAGTCTCTCTTCTTCCTTGGAGTTGCTGTGCCTAGAGGAGATGGCTGGAAGTGCTGCAGCCATCTTGCTGCTGCCCCAAGGCTGAAGCCAACACAGAGGATGTTGGAACAGAAAGATACGAAGGGGTGGGTGTGGGTGGAGAGTGAGGGACTGGAGCTGAGGACATTGTGAGCTGAAACCATCCCAACTGACACAGAACTTCCCATAAGTTGTCTCATCAATCACCACAGCCGTCTTTGAGGTAGGTGGCATTATCCTTGCTGTATGGGATGAGGAAACCAAGAGGTTAAATTGCTCAGGGTCACCCAGCACGTAGGTGGAAGACTTAGAACTCAAACTGAGATCTGTTCAACTTCAAAGGCTGTGCTCAGGTTGTTGTTGTGGTCTCCTAAACCTTGCCTAGATGAAAAACGGTCAAGCGGCAGTATATTTACTGTGGCCATGACGTTAGCAGAGCCTGAGAGTCGGACAGCCGGAGTTTTTTTCTTTTTTTCTGTTGGTTTTGCTGCCCAACATTTGACCTTTCTGGACCTCCATTTCATCATGTGTAAGACAGTTGAACCAGATGTTTACTGAGGTTCTTTTTGGCTCTAAGATCTTTCGAAATGCTTGGTAAACCACAGGGAGGGATAAGAGAAAATAAATAACATACGTTCAGTATCTTGAGAAAGGGCGCTGGGCAGGATTTCCCCTCTCACCCTGAGGTTCAGGGTTACAATGCCTCAGTGATGTCGCTGAAGAACAACAGAAGGTTCCATGTACCACTAAACATGACAAGCCAAAACCAGATAAGAGATCTCGCTAAGGCAAGAGGAACAGAGCTAAGAGGCCAGATGAGGGATATTTTCTGTGGGGTCTTCCTCATCAATTCAGGCAGCTTGACTGCTGAGTTCCTGATGAGGGAGTTAGGTTCTGAAGGGAATTTGTGCTGTCTTTCATTTCCTTCTTATTCCCACAGTGCCTAAAACAGGGCAGGGCATGGTGTACCAGGCACTTTTAGATACCTGACTTCTGTTCCCTTCCTATTGCTAGAAAAGTTGTTTTTGTGATATGATCACCAGAGATAGCCATAGTGCTTAGAGAATCTTCAGCCATGAATCATCAGGGAGAGAGCCCTTCGAGGAGACACTGTAGGCCCACATCTGGGGCAAAGAAAGGAGCTGGGACTCTTACAGACAGCGTGTAAGCCCCATCAAGCCCCTTCCCCAACTATACTAGCTTCCTAGGGCTGCCATAACAAAGTGCCGCAAACTGGGTGGCTTAAAACACCAAGTTGTTGTCTCACAGTTTTGGAGGCTAGAAGTCTAAAATCAAAGTGTTGGCAGGGCCACGCTCCCTCTGAAACTTGTAGGGGAGAATCCTTCCTTGCTTCTTCCAGCTTCTGGTGGTTTACCAGCGATCCTTAGCATTCCTTGGCTTGTAGATGCATTACTCCAATCTCTACCTCCACAGTCGCATGATCATCTTTCTCCCTGCGTCTTTTCCTCTCGTTATAAGGACACCAGTCATATTGGACTAAAGGTGCCCCCTACTCCAGTATGACCTCATCTTAACTAATTATACTTGCAATTACCCTATTTCCACATAAGGTCACATTCTGAGGTATTGGGATTTAGGAATTCAACATATCTTTTGGGGGGACTTAAATTGACCCATAACAGCGCCCATTTAGGCAAGTTCGTATCCCCACCTAACCGAGTTCTTGCTATACGAGGCAGCGTGTTTGTCTGTCTGGGCCTGCTTTTCTTCTTCAAAGCCACTTTTCATGTTTCTTGAAAACTGATTCTGCCTGCAAGAAATTTTAGGGGGTGGAGGAGGAGGAGCTGGACATTCTTGGAGCAGCAGGCAAAGGATGCGGTCCCCCAGACCAGCACTTCTCAAATGTTGGTGTGCACACAAATCCCTTGAGGGTCTTATTGCAAAGCCAGTTCTGACGCTGTAGATCTGGAGCGGGGCCTGAGAGTTTGCATTTCTCACAAGCTCCCAGATGATGCTGATGCTGCTGGTCCGCAGAGCAGCAAGGTTCTAGATTCAGACTATTTGGGTAGTTCCATCTATTTATGCAGAACAACTAAAAATTATCATTCTTGAAGGTTTCAAACTTCAACTGTCTATTAGCCAGAAAAAGTCCCAGTAAATTAAGTCAGAGTATCCCAAAATGAGAAAGAGAAATTCAGTGACTTTTTTTCATGTGAGAGTGAAGTCAGAAACATCTGTGTACATTCATCTGGATGGATACAGTGTTTTCTAATTTCTGGACTGTGATGAATAGTGGAGATGTGCACGTCAGAAACCGTGATTCTTAGGAATAGACCAACTTCAAGGTTTAGGGAAACCAAGCAACTTCCCGTCTCAGTGTGTCAGAAAAACTGCACGTGGAGAAGCTTCAGGCCAAGTTTGACAGGGATTGCCCACTTCCTGCTGCAAGAAGTCAAATGGCCAGATTTTCTTGAGTCTCAATCCTGTCGGAGGCTCAGTCCCAGGGTCCACCCAGATGATCTCTGAAGGCCACATCTGTGGCTTTGCTCCTACCCACACCTGTGACCTCCTCATGTGCCACTTCCCTCAGACCCTCAGTGACTCCCAGATACTCCCCCTCCATGTGGTCAGGGCCTCGACCAGCATGTAGAAGGCCCAGGTGGACGAGCCAGGGTGTATCCCTTGGAGGGTCCAGCCTCTGGATGAACTTGTGCAGAACAGGTTCCAGAGAAAAACAATTGTTTTGTGATGTCAGGGCTGGCAATTTGGTTTTCCAAATTCAATAATGACCTGATTATTTCCAGCTCGAAAACACCCATGCACTGTTGGCTCTCTGACAATACTTAGTTGGAAGTTTCTAGGAAGATAGCTTTCTGAGTGTTTGGCATGGCGTGTCTTTTGGGTCAGAATGTTAGTTAGTTTACATGGTCAGCATTGTGACTACAGGATTTGTAAAAACATACCAAGTGTGTCAGACTACAAATCCCTGTAACATCTTCTTATGGTTGGGGGGGTGGGAACAGAACAGCACAGACAGTTTTGGTTACTTATTGCTGAGTAACAAACTACCCCAGAACTTAGTGGTTTAAAGCAATAGCTATCTTACTTGCTCATGATGTTGTGAGTCAGGAATTTGGAGAGGCACAGTGAGGATGGTTAGTCTCTGCTCCACAAAGGCTGGGGCCTTGGCTGGGTAGCTTGAGCAACCAGGAATTGGCTGAGATGGCTCACTTGGTGTCACATGTCTGGACCCTCAGTTCTTTGCCGTGTGACTTCTCCACATAGCTAGCAGGGCCTTACCATAGAGGGGCCTCAGAATAGTCAGACTTCTTAATTGATAGCTGGCTTCCCTCTAGATAGTGGAACTTGCCAGGCCTCTCAAAGGCTTGGCCCAGAACAAGCATATTGTCATTTCTGCCATGTTCTACTGGTCAAAGCAAGTCACAGGGCACGCCGAGATTCAAGAGGAAGGGAAGTAGACTCCATCTCTTGATGGGAGGAACGGCAAAGAATTTGGGGCCATCTTTAATCTACCAGAGAGAGAGAAGTGGAAAGAAACATTTTTCTTCATGTTCTATCCAGGTTCTGATCAGATTAACTCAAGCCCAAGCAGTCAACGGAATCCCCTGTCATTACCGGTGTCTTCCTCTCAGTGGCCAATTTTTAACTTTGGGGTAGAGCGTCAGCAAGTGGTCTTTGAACCTTCAGCTACATACAGTCAGTCTTTTTCTTTTTCAAAACTCCCAGTTTGCTTTTCTGCCTTCCAATAGCAAGTCCTTTCTAGATTTTTTAAAAAAATCTTTTATATATATTTTTGTTTTAGAAAAATCATTTAAGTGATAAATACATTTTCACCTGCAAAATTATGACAACACTGTAGCACACACGGTAAAATGTAAAAATGCCTTTTCACTCACCTTTCCAGAAGAACTGCCGTTTAATACGTCTCCCTTTGTACCTTTTTCTATACATATATATCAAGTATATGTACGTATACTCATAGAGTTTTTTTCCCTTAAATGAGATCCTACACTATGTATTACTCTGCAAGTTTCTTTTTCCATCTAACAATATGTCATGGTGATCGTTCCATATTAATATATCTACCCACCGCTTTCTTTTAAACTGCTGTATGTTATCCCAGTGAATTGATGTGGCATAATTTATGCAATGGCTCCTGATAATGGACCTTTAGTCATTTGTAATTGTTTTTCAATGCCAATAAGTGGTAATTGAAATAAGCATTTTTGTATTTATACTTTTTTGTACATGTGCAGATATTCTTCTAAGATAGATGCCTGGAGGTGTCATAGCTGGGTCAGAGAGTATTGGCATTCGCAATTTCAGTAGATCTAGCCAGTTGACCCTCAAAATGTGGAGTATCAAATTACACTCCTCCAATATATTTCTCCACACCCATATTGGCTGTTACTAGCATTTTTAATTCTTCTAGACAGATTGATGGATGAAAATGATATCTTACCATTGCACTTCTTTCCTACAATTATTGGTTATTTATATTTCATTCTCTGAAACATCTTCTGTTAAAATCACTTGCCAAGTAAAAAAGCATGTTCTTTACATCTTTGCTAAATATCTGTAGGAGCTCTTCATATATTAGTCCTTTGTTATTTCCTAAAGTTAAATTCCCAGATGTGGAATTGCTAGGTCAAAGGATTCATCTGTTCCAAAGGCTTTTGACATTTCCTAGTTGAGTTTTAATAAACCTTCTCAAGTCTTCCTTCAGATTGTACTCTTGGAAGGGAATCATCTCATCCCACTGATGAGCCGAGTTTCATTTTGTGCCGGTATACAAGCTCTCTGTACAAAGGAAATAAAGCTGTGAACTGTACGCTAATACATTCTAAGGCTGTGGGTGCTCAGCTGTGCTAAGCCACTTCGCATATAATTAGCAAACTTCTTCCCGAATGTAGCTGAGCTGATAGGTGCTCACTGGCCAGGACAAGAGCTGACAAAGATCTTTCATTCAATGATTGTACGCTTTTTCTTGTTCCTGACGATTTATGAGGGGAATATAGACACTGGTTAGTCACTGAGCCATTTGCTGAGTACCTACTATGAACCAGGCACTGTGTTAGGCACTGCTGCTTATTATCATGATTTGGAATCTCTAAGGATGAGTTACGTTTCTGAATATAGCCGTACAGTTGAGAAGGCCATTTGCAGTTCCAGATTTGTGTGTGTGTGTGTGTGTGTGTGACTTGAATTTTATGCTTTATGAGGCTGGGTTACAGAACTGTATCATTTAACTGCTAAGTTTAGCTGACTATTTGTTTAGCCTCTGAACCTCAATGTGGCTCTTGTGTTCTCTACTCATATGAGGTACAAAGGCAGTTAAAAGTGTTTCTTTGTTAGACGTAGCCGTAAGTGAAAGAGAAAACATTAGTAAAAGTTGAAAAAGCAGATAACTTGTGGTGTGTGGACGTGCACAGGAAATAAGCTACTCTTAAAGGAAATATGATTTAGGAGATAGCCAGAAGCTTGCACAAACACTTCTGTCGTTTGAGAAGTTAGAAATTGTCTTCTGCATATAATACATTTTAGGCACATTTTATTAAAAACTGTTCCTACAGAAACAATTGTGATTAAATGATTTGTGTTTCTGTGATCTGAAGCCTTTTTAAAATCTAGAACACTGAATGTTGTACCATGAGTGACTGAAGAGTTGTTAGAGGTGGTTTTTGTTGTTGTTGGTTTGTTGGGTAGACTAGCTGAAACCTTTGAAGCAAATGTGGGTACCCTGCACATACATAGCATGGGTGTGTTTGCTGTCGATGCTCATTAATTGGAAGGACACAGCTAGTCCTACTATGATGCAAGCACATAGGATTTGAAGTATGATTTTGAGTCCTGGCTCTCTTCCTAATTGACTGTCACCTTTGGGAAGTCACCTAAATCTCAGATCCTCATTTTCTTATCTGCAAAATTGTAAGATGTTGGCCACAGAATTTTGTAAAAACCAAACAACCTTTGGATGGAAAGGTACTTTATAAACATAAAAGTGCTTTTCCAATGGAAATTTATTATTTTGCCATACTAATAAAAAGAGGGGAATTGCATTCATTCATTCACCCATCCATTAACAGTTTCTGACTACCTGCCATGATCTAGGCATTGGTCTCAGTGCTGGAATTATTAAATAAACAAAACCTGGTTTCTGTGTTGTAGCAGTTTACAGACCAGTGGAGATGGTAGTCAAGATCATGGCTAATTCAATCAATGCTCTGCTGGAGCTGGCTCATTCTGGCTCACAAGAACCAACTGCTAAATTTTCAGGAATTCTGCAAGTGGGTTGTTAAACACAGCGTCATTAAGAATCAAGTTATAGGGGCTGGCCCTGTGGCCGAGTGGTTAAGTTTGCGTGCTCTGCTGCAGGCAGCCCAGTGTTTCGTTGGTTCGAATCCTGGGCGCGGACATAGCACCGCTCATCAAACCACGCTGAGGCAGCGTCCCACATGCCGCAACTAGAAGGACCCACAACGAAGAATATACAACTATGTACTGGGGGGCTTTGGGGAGAAAACGGAAAAAATAAAATCTTTAAAAAAAAAAAAGAATCAAGTTATATAGTTGACTCCTGTTATTCATGGATTCTGTATTTGTGAATTTGCTTACTTGCTAAAATTTACTTGTAAGCCCCAAATCAATACTTGGGGCACTTTTGCTGTCATTTACAGACATACGCATGTTCAGAGTTGTGAAAAGTTCGAGTTGCCCGATGTGCACGATTCCAGCTGAGGTTGAACAAGGCCTTCTTGTTCCAGCTCTCATTCTGCAAACAAGTGTCCTTTACGTGGTATATTTAGTGCTAGGTTTTTCACATGTTTTTGTGCTTTTTGTGGGTGATTTCACTGCTTAAAATGGCTCCTAGGTGTAGTGCTGAAGTGCTGTCTAGTGTTCCTAAGCACAAAAAGGCTGTGAGGTGCTTTATGAAGAAAATACATGTGTCAGATAAGCTTCATTCAGGCATGAGTTACAGTGCTGGTGGCCATGAGTTGTATGTTAATGAATCAGCAATAAACATTAAATAAGATCTTTAAATCGAAACACACATAAAACAAGGTTGTGTATTGATTGGTTGACAAAATATTGTGAGCAGGGGCTTGCAGGAACCTAACCCTGTGTTTCCTCTAGAAGCGATAATTCAGTATTTGTTAATTCAGTGTTTGCATCAACTTTATGGAACATAAATATCATGAATAACGAGCATTGACTACGTACACTTACAATAAAATAAATGATATTACACGAAAGGTAATAAATACTCAAAACTCCTCACTTCCTAATATTTTGCTACATGTGACTATTATCTATGTTCTTGAGGTTATTTATGCATACCCTATCTGTATAGTAGAAATTCTATACAATTGAGGGTGCTACTGTGCATTCAAGCTACTGTGCTTTCCGAGGCCCCATGTTCTGTGATATCAAGTTGGTAGTTTGATGTTGGCCATGGTGGGAGTATTTACACCATGGGAACTGGCAAATACTACAAATCAAGGTTCTCCCTAGTCTCCAGCCAGTTGTTAAACATTTAGCAGTACACAACTGCCTTCAACTTTCTTTAGGAGCCTGACCTTGGGCTACTGGTGCCAACTTTCAGACACTAGGAGAGAGCCCAACATTATTGGGAGTTTATCTCCCCCTACCTCCACTCCAGGTCCGTTAGCCAATGATTGACCAGCGCTCTCATGCCTCAAAGTGGGATTTACCTTCCAGAGTTCCCCATGAGATCCACAAGAGCTGAGATCCCCAGATGCCTGAGATCATACCTTTGTTAGGCTTCCTTCCCTTCCCTGCTTCCCTCTCATCCTTACTGATTTCTCTTGGGAGCTCTTCCTTGCTAAATCACTTGCACATAAACCTGAACCTCAGAGGCCCCATCTAAGACAGTACTCCAGTAAATCTGAGAAGAAAGTCACAGCATCAGCAATGGGTGTGTAGGTATCTCAGATTGGCCCTGAAGATCTACTGGTAGATCTTGATTTTCTGGTTCTAACTCCTTCTTAGGAAGGCATTGCTTTCTAATTTTATCCTTCAATTTATCCTTAAACAGGTGTGAATTGAAAGCTCTTCAGGTTTTGCACTTGCAACTTATGTGCTTAATGCATTCACATTTTGATAAAATACAAAGGATTACTGGAGTGTCCTTTACTCAGCCCAGCTTGTTGGTGGGTTTGCCTCTGCTGAGCTCAGCTAGTGGCCTTGAACTCTGACATGCAATAATAAATCAAGCTGTCGTCAAGTTCTTCTTAGCCTATTGAGAAACAAAATCCCTGTAAGCAATGAAGCAATAACTTCCTTTGAAATTCTAATTTGTTTTACTGTGATAAAAAAAAAATGTGATAAGCAGTCAAGAAGCCCCCTGTGCTGTTGTATACAACTGGAATAGGATTTTCTAAATAGTTTATTTTCAAATTATTCTTGCTATAGAGTTAGCAAGTACCCAGTTCAGATGCACGGTCTAGGTAATTGTGCAGTAATTAAATGCTTGCTTGGGAAAACAATTTTAGATCACTGAATTGCTTTATTGCATTTTGAAAGGCTGAAAGGGGCATTCAATCAGGTAGAGCTTGTGTGTTTGTCTTCTAAACTAGACTTGTCATAAATTATTCACATGGGCAAAGACTGAATTTGAAAAGGAAGAAACTCGGGGCATAGGGCAATTATTGCTCCAACAGTCGTTGTAGAGTTCAGTTGGCCTCATAAAAGAGGCCTGTCTTGGAGATTCACAGTGAGGTGTTGAGGGTAATGAAGAAGTGTCTCCTTAGCAAATCTGATTTTAAGCTGAGACCATTCCCTGACTTGCTTGCTCTCCTGGATGCTGTCCCAGCTCAAGAAGTGTTGAAGAAAGGGTTTCTATCTTCTTCTGTTTAATTGCATAGTTTAGAGGAAAGTATAAAAATATGATTTCACAAAGTACGACATACATGAGAGAAATATTAGTATAAACATTGGGCATCACATGTAATCACTGCATACAAGAGAAATGCTTCACTGAGGCTTCTAAACATATTATTTTGCATTTGCCATGGAATTTTTTTTATTGAGGAATAACTTACCTACAGTAAAATGCAGAAATCTGAAGTGTATGGTTTGATGAAATTTTTATCAAAAATTATTAGCTACCATCCAACTAAAGGTATAGAACAATTCCATCACCCTGGAAAGTTCCCTCATGCTCCTTTCCAAATAACACCCTCTCCCAGAGGTAACCACTGTTCTGATTTCTACCACTATAGTTTCACCTATTCAAAATTCATATAAATAGATGTACTGTTTTTTTGTCTGGCTTCTTTTGCTTCCATAATACATTTGAGATCGTTGCAGTGTACATCAACAGTTCATTCCTTTTTATTGCTAGGAAGTACCCAATTGTGTAGATGTACCACAGTTTGTTTATCCAATCTCTTGTTGCTAAAGTTTTCCACAGTTTTTGCTTACTACGAGAAAGGCTGATAAAAACATTCTTATATAGGTATTTTTGTGGACAATGCACAAAACATGGGTGTTTGGCTACTTATTTCTTTTGGATATATACCCAAGAGTAGCACTGCTGGGTCTGTCTGTGAAATTTACAGAGAAAAATAAGCAAAAATTGATACCAATTGGAAGGGTACAGGAAAAGTGATTATCTCTCAAATATCTGTTCTTGGCAAGGTGAGGATGAAACCTCGTACTGCCTGATGGCAATGTTTCAGCATTTAGACTTGGAATATCTCACGTTATGGCTTAACCATGGGGAACTAGAGAAATGGAATTCAGATTCTTTCTTGGTGAGATGAATATGGGCACTCTGTGTCTGAATGGATGGAAGTGTTTAGGAGCCCTCGCAAAGGAATGCTTAGCACCTTGGAAGTTGGGTTAACTTGGGAGTCATTACCTGGAAACAGGACAGTTTGGTTCAGCTTGAAATCACTCATGGCCAAAGATAAACTGTTAGAGGAAGTGATCCAAGCAGGATGGATTATGAGACCTCAGTGCAACCAAACAGCCATGGGGCCACCAGAATTGGCTTAGTTGGTCTCGAGGCGATCACATTCGAGATTTATTCTTTGCTATCAACCCTCTTATAATGGAACTGGGCTGCAGACCAGCCTAACCACAGAATACAGGGCTGGTAGACTTGTAAAGGGGTTATGGCGCCCCCTGGGGGACACTGAAATGTTCCTCCTGTAGACCTAACTTCCTGAGGTCGAGTTGGAGTTGTGTTGAGTAATGTCTCAGACACCATTACTTCAGTAATTCTCTTCAAAGGTTTCAAAATAAATTTAAAGTATGTCAGAGTTTTATTGGGAAAAAATTCAGGGGAGGCTTAACAGGAATATATATAATGTTTAAGCTCTCGCAAGAAGAGAGAAGGAATCCTTTTATTTCTTGTAGAAGGGTGTCACGTGATTGGATAATTTCTAATTTTTGTTTTGTTAATGAAGATGGTAGGATAAGATGACAACTTCATTTTCATAGTTCTGCAGGCAAAATGTCTCTACAAGATGGGTGTGAGCCTTTTGTGTCTTGCTTGCTCAGGGTGTAAAATGAGCGATTCTGAACCCACGCCAGTACCACCCTTCCAGTGAGCATTTGGAAGTGTGTGGGAGCATTTTTGATTGTCACAGTGACTGGGGGGCGTGCTACTTCCATTTGCTGAGGTGGGGGAGGGAGAGAAAATGTCTAGCACGAGGGAGAGTTGTACCATTTAAAATGCCAATACAGCCCCTGTTTAGAAATACTTTTTTTTCCCCTCAGGCGATCTGGAGACGTTTATATGCAGTTCTTATTCAGAAGGTTTAACAACACAAACAAAATATGTCAAGCAAGTGAAAGTTAGCAGACTTAAGGAGCTTACTGAGACAGAAGGGGTTGAGTCAAGTCTGTTTTTGGACATTTCAAGTATACGATCACTTTGCTCAAAGCAGAAAGGGGGCAGCGCTCGGCACTGACCTTAAATGGGATATGGAGGTGGGGAAATTTGTTTTCCAGGCTCCCCAGCATTTCTCTCTTCATTCTCCTCCAAACTTTCACTGATCCTGCTCTTCTTCTCCCATGCTTCTTGGGATAAGGAAGCAGCTGATAAATTCATTAAGTTGCTAGAGTTTTGATATCCCAGCAGGCTATCAAGAAAGGAAGAAGCTCAAATGCTGGAATTTCAGACGTAGGGGAGGAAGGTAGGTGTTTTTGGCTGTGAGATCTTTCTAGAACTTCTTAAATTACTCCTCGGCAAATAACTTATTTTTCTGTGAGGCTGACTTTAGATGTGGAAACTAAAGTATTAGAATTTGCTGTAACCATGGCAAAGAGAGTGAAGGAGGGACTGAATACCTTTGTCAGTTTATTGGCATATGATTGAGTTGAACATGACTCTTTTGAAGTATAAACTTTAGAATGTGCCATATACTTTGTAAATTTTAAAGTACTATGCAATTTGATGTATTTTTATTATACTAAATCTTTCTTGTATTTCTCATAGCACTTATCTCAGAAACTTACACAAAATAGCCATTCAGTAAATGTGCCCCAGATGAAACAAATGATTAGGCATAAGGTGTTGCAGTGGAGATCACAGAATAAGGTCTCCTGTTGCCATATTTGTTGATGGGTTGACATGCTTCAACTTGGATGGAATTGCCCACTGAGAAGGAAATCTTGCCACAGTATTCTTTTTGTTTCCATTAGCCATTTCCTGGGAGGGAAGTCTCGCTTTTCCTTTGTGAATAGGATTGATGATAGCTTTCTACGAGGCTTCTAAATGACATGGAGTTATTCTGTATCTATTTAGTATATGAAGGAAGGGTTGGGGGACCACCAGTAGCGTCATTATTATCCAGTGCCCGAGCCAACTAGTGACCGTGAGAATCTAATTACAAGACCCTGGGATTGTTGGACCCAAGATTCTAGGATCAGAATGTTAGGGATATCCTGATCACCTTCTTCCTTGATTGGGAGAGAATAAACAATGACAAGGTCTTCAATATCTACTTCCACTTATTGAGCAACTCTCATGCTAGCCTCTATGCTACGCATCAGGGACATGAGGTTGAGTATGACACAGTCACTGCCTCAATGGTGCTCACAGTCTAGGAAGGCTGTTGGCCAGGGGGTCTGAACCTTGGTTGCAGATTACAGTCATCTGGAGAACTTGAAAAAAATCCCCATACTCAAGTTGCACCCCCAGTTCAATAAAATCAGAATTTCTGTGGATGGAACCTGGACTTCACATCTTTTAAAGCTCCTTAGGTGATTCCAAAGTGCAGCTGAGGTTGAGAAACATTAGGGAAGGTAGAAAGAGACAAATCTGTAAAGGGAAATTTTAGAATATAACGTGGAAAGTGTTATGTAGAGGCAGAAACAAAGCAGGGCGGGAGAAGCACGGAGGAGGAGAAACTAACCCTTACACCCAAGAGAGGCTCTCTATGCCATCAGCAGAATTAGAAGAGCACTAACAAATGGCGAACTCTGCAAGCAAGAATGAGGGTGGTATGCAAATCATTTTCTGATGGAACAAAGTTCCCTTTGCATATTAATCTTTATTGGTGATTTTGGGGGGGGGGGTTGAAAATGAGTTGATAATTTGTGCAGTGCACTTCCCACTCCTTTCTTCTTCTTGCCCTCCTGCTCTTTCTTTATTACAACCTCCGGCACATACATGGTACACTGAATGCTAAGCATGGGTTAGTGGTTGCTAATATAGTAAAATAAAAAGGGTAAATGAAAGCTTACTGTTTCTCTCTGCTTGTGAGAAAGCATATTAATACAGTATGTGGTGTAGTCATGTGGCTAAGACTAAACCTGAAAATAATAATTAAAAAGACCTATTTAGTGTATTAACTTGCTAGCTCTAAATACATTAACTATGATCCTTGTAACACCTAAGAAAAGTGTTATCTCTGGTTAGTGAATGAGGAAACTGAGGCCCAGAGAGGATAAGTAACTTGCTAAAGCCATATTCCTATTTGGTGGCAGATGTGTCATGTCAGTCTGACTTGAAAGTCCTGCTTCCCATTTTGCATTTGAGCTTGTTGTATCTGCCAAATGACTTAGTTGAGGTGAGAATGTTCATGTATTTATGGTATACATCTCAATATCACACTGTGACAATGGAGTGGGTAATTAATTTAGTGTTTTTACCAACACCACTACCACCACGGTCATCACTGAGTGTATGGATCTGTTGGATGAACTCTTGAATAAATCTCAATGGAAGGGGGAGATATCTTGTAAGGAGAAGTGATTTGAGGGTTCACTGGGCCATGAGATTATAAAAATAATGAATTTCAAAGTATCTCACTGAATTTTTAGTGAAAAAAACCCCACAGGACAGAATGTAATTGTGCATTGTAGAGGAACAAACTTCCAGAAAGTGAAAAAATTTGGCTACAAAGTAACTGTACTAACCTCCTAGGAGAGACTCATTGCCTGTAGAGATCATTGCCACAAGATCATTAAAGTGATCTGAGCTTATGAAAAATAAAAACAGAACAAAAAACAACCTAAACTCTAAAAAGCAAACAAACCAACAAAACAACAGAAGCCAAGTGCTATGGACCGAGTGTTTGTGTCCCCCTCCTACAGATTCACATGTTGAAACCTAACCCCCAAGGCCATGGTCTTAGGAGGTGGGGCCTTTGGGAGGTGACTGGGTCATGAGGATGGAGCCCTTATGAATGGGATTTGTGCCCTTATGAAATAGATCCCTGAGAGCTCCCTCACCCCTTGTGCCACGTGAAGACGCAGTGAGAGGACGCCTGTGTATGAACCAGGAAGCAGGCCCTCACCAGACACAGAATCTGCCAGTGCCTTGATCTTGGACTTCTCAGCCTCCAGAACTGTGACAGAGAAATTTCTGTTGTTTCTGAGTCGCCCCGTCTATGGTAATCTGTTATAGCAGCCCAAACAGACTAAGATACCTAGAGATTACCCCATTTTCCCTTCTCTCTTGAAGAAAACTAGTGAATCTAGTTTTTAAAGCTATGTTTTAAATCCTTGTAGTGGAGTAATATTTAGATAGTAACCCCTGTGTTATTCATCCATGGGAATTCACACTTACCTCTCTCTTTCTTGCACCATTCAGGCAGCAGTGAAACCTTTCTGTACAGATTTCTCACAAGGTAGGATGGTTAAAGCAGGAAAAGAGAAAGACATGACACCTCACAGCTTTTGAGTTTCTAAATAGATTCAGAGAAAAGACTGAGCTTCACCAGCATAGTTTTTACCACAAGCAGAGCTAAAATTTATGCTACAAACCAGTAATTCTCAAGCTTCTTCTAGCATCAGCATTCCCTGGTGGGGGGGGGGGGGCGGTTAAAGCCTACTAGTACCTGGACTTCATCTGGCAAAGACAGTTAATTGATTTTTGGTGGGTGTTTACACACACACACACACACACACACACACACACACATATATATTTAAACTGCTCAGATAACGCTAATGTGCAACCAGGGCAAGGAATCAATGTCTTAAAACACTTATTCCCAAACTTTGTTGCATGTTAGAATCACCTGGAGAGCTTTTAAAATCCCCAATGCCAAGGTTGCACCCACACCAATGAAATTAGAATGTGTGGAGGTGGGAGTTAGGTGCTTTAAACAGTAGATTTGGGAAGAATTCCTGATGAGAGCTCTACTGCATTATACTTAGAAGTTTCCACAGGTTGGCAAGTGGGAGGAGAGATAAAAAGGAGAGAGCAGCTTAGACATTGGTGCGTCCTTGAGAAGGGGCTCTGTGACCCCTGCATCCCTGATCCCCATCAAGTTGTGAAGTGGGTATGGGCAGTGCTGGTAAATGTTTAACAGATGGCTATCCAAGAAAAAAAAGCCCTGATGTGTATGTAGTGTTTGCTATTTTCTGTGGTATGAATACTCCCACCATGCATGGCCAATTTCAAGTTACCAACACTACATCATTGATTGTGGAGCTGGAAAGGGATATCTAATTGGCTCTAGTAAGTCCATATGAGCTGGCTCCAGCATGCCGCTGGGTATGAGCATGATAAATCCCTCACACAAGTTTGAGAATCTGAGGGCAGAAAGTCTTGCGCTTTATTTCTAGTCTTGAACCAGGAAAGAGATGAAAGAGCTTAAGGTTCCCCATAATGTGTCATCTAGAGTGGAAATGGGGGCACATCAAGGAGGGTTTAGGTAGCAAGGGCATGAGACCACCTCCCATGTCTCTTGTCACTTCCTAGTGGTATAAGAGAAGATGCAGATTCTCCTGGACCCCTGAGAGCATTATGGAAGTGGTGAACATGGGCTGGAAGAGCTCAAGTGGCCTTGAGGTTAGGATGAGAAAGCCGTGGAGAGTTTTGAATGGTTGGCTACTGATGGGCACACAGAAATGAGTTACAGGTTACAAACGTGGAGGGTGCCAGTGAGGACAAAAGCCAGTAACAATTGGGAATCAGATACCTTCTCTTGAAGCCATGATACTACTAACTTCTATGAGCCGTAATCAGAGAAGTGACAGAAAGGCCTGAGGAAATAGAAAAGGTGGCAGCTGATGATCATTGCAGTAATTAAAGGTTATTACAGGGGATACAGCCAGAATCCCTCTCTTTATTTCTTGGCAGACGCCAAAAAGGAAAACAAAACCTGATTTTAGGCTCATCTTGTTAGAGCTATTGAAATGATGTAGTAGGATATTCTTCTCCTTTCTTGCTTCTGGAAGAAATAACTGGCAATATTTTGCAAATTTACTTGGACAAACAGCAGCATGCTTCTAGTTCATTGTGGCAATCTAAAGGTTGATGTGAGAAGGGCAAGATGGAACACCCTATAAACGTGCACGTGCAAACATATCACTTAGAATAAGAGTGTCATGGGAGGCTTTTTGCTCTCTCTCTGGGATGTGCATTGCTGAATCTTTCCTCTGCCATTTGTAGATGCCCAGTGGATAGTACTCACTGAGTTCCTGGGGGTGTTTAAACTAGGGCTGGCCTTGTGCACTGTGAGTCTCACATACTGTCAGTGTTAGGAGCAATTAGGAGAGGCTGAACAGCAGAAAGAACACCAGAGTGAGGAGCAACAGATCTAAATTCTCATCCTGGCTCCATCTCAGCTGTGTGATCATGAGCAAATCTGTTTTTGTAAATAAAATTTTATTGGCACACAGCCATGCCCATTCATTTACTTATTATCTATTGCTGTTTTCACGCTCTAACGGCAGAGTTGAGTAGTTGCAGCCAAGATGCTCTGGCCTGTAAAGCTGAAGATATTTACCATCTGGCCCTGTACAGAAAAGTTTGCTGACCCCTGGTCCAAATTAATGGAATTATAGTCTACTCACTTATTTAGGCCTCAAACAGGAGTCACCCCTGATTCCTCTCTTTCTCTCATACTTCCATCCCAATTCTACAGTAATTCTTTCAGTTTTCTCTTAAAAAAAATATTGTGATGTCTTCTCATCACCACCACTGATCCAAGTCAAAATTATCTCTTTTTCCACCATCATCTCTAGCCTGGACCACGATCCCTTCTTTCACTCCTGTCCTGTTTACAATCTGTTCTCAACATAGCAGGTGGAGTGATCCTTTAAAAATGCCAGTCAGATGATGTCATCCCCTTGTCCAAGATCCACAATGGTTTCCCATTGCATTTAGAATGCAATTGAGAATTCACATAACGGCTTCTGAGGCCCTACATTTTTCCGCCTGCCCCCAGCCCATCCCCACCATGTGATTGACCTCACCTCCTTCCACTCTTCCCTTCCTTCTCTATGCTCAGCCACACTGACCTTCCTGCTGCTTAACTCACCAAGCATGTTCTTGCTTCAGAGCCTTTGCACTTGCCGTTCCCTGTAACTGGAATATACTTGCTCTGGATATCCATGAGCTAACTCCCTCGCTGCCTTCAGGCATCTGCTTGAATGGCATCCTAGAGGACTTTGACTGCTTTATCTACAATAGCACTCCATCCCTATCCCTAACCCCGCCTTTTCTTCAGAGCAGTTATCTATTTGGTCATTGTCCACTTCTCTCATTAGAATGCAACTCTAGATACTGTATCCCAAGCACAGTGTTCAATAAATATTTGTCGAATGAATCTGTTGAGTGAATGGGCCTCAGTTTCCTCATGTGTAAAATCAATGAGAGGGCCATCTGGCCAGAGCATCTGTTACTGAACTGGTTGCCAGGATTGTTTCCACT
Source organism: Equus caballus (assembly GCF_041296265.1). Lineage (NCBI taxonomy): Eukaryota > Metazoa > Chordata > Mammalia > Perissodactyla > Equidae > Equus > Equus caballus. The sequence continues at coordinate 15,844,106 of NC_091715.1, forward strand.
GATCTAAGTGGGCATCCCTTTCTTCCTTATGTCAGTCCCTCCCAAAGCCTGTGGGTGGAAGGCAGTCTTCCTTTTCTTTGATCAAGAGTATCTGAGACCCGATGCTTGCTTGCTGGAACTTCAAAACAAGCTCTCTTTTCACAAGGGGTCACCCCAGTAATGCCTTTTCTGCCTACTTCTTATAAGTATTATGGAAATTAAATAGAATAATAATTTGAACCCCTAATGTTCTATGTAAGTGGAAAGAAATAAAGAAAATGTAACACGATGAGGGCTGGCTCTAGAATCACACATGATCCCCGTTTCCTCTTGCCTTGCCCCACCCCCCAGGACTAATTTAACAGGCTAAGTAAGACACAAAACAGAAGTTTAACACAAAACAGAGCAGCCTCAGGAATTGAGGTCAATAAAATATTTGTTAAAATGGTGGAAAAAAAATCAATTAAAGAAAAGAAAACGCAAATATTTCTAGCTTCAAGTTGTGACTAATCCCCCTACCCTACTGGGCTCTAGGACTGGAAAAAAAAAACCTTTCCCCTAAAAAACTCCACTTTAATCATTTTAGGATTCTTATAAAATAAGTTACTGGTTATTTAGACACAAGTAGTAGTAATCCAAAAGCCTAGAATTCTCATCAGCCGTTGAGACTACTGGAACACTAAATTCACATCTAAGTTCTTAATCACTCAAAGAGAACTTTGACCTGTTCCTTAGCAGTCTCATTTCCCAGATGAACCTGGTGGTAATGATGAGGGCTTGTCTCCAGGCTTTGCAGGAGAGCCAAAGCGGCAACTGAGTCAAAATTTGGTGTATTTTCAACCGAGCTCTCTGGCTTTCGGTGAGCGCAGGCAGCTAATCATTTAACTCAGGCATTTTTCACCCAGGCAACAGTAATGTACGTTTTGGATCATATTTTTTGGCTTTAAATCTGTCCTAATGAGAAGAAAAGACTGAGTATTTTGAGTATCTAATGGGACAGAGCTGACTGAAAGCTATTTTCAGTTCTCTTGTGAGGTGAGCTGTATTCAGAAACAATGAAGAGACATCAGTGAGAATTAAAATGCCACTTCTTTGATAGATACGGTAACTAAAAAGACCAAGACTTGTGGCCTTCTGAGTGTCCCTGGGTCCCTAGTTTTTCAGAGCCTTGGCTTTTGCTGCCTTCTGGCTAGGAAATGATACAAATCCATATGCGGAATGATCATGGGACAGGCACCAGTGAAAAATCGTGGTCAAATGTGATCCTGTTTTCATCTTGACCTTCATAGCATGGTGATGAAGTGCATGGGCTGTGGAATCAGACACGCGCATTAAATCTTGCTCTGCCACTTACTAACTTTATAAATTTACACGAGGTATTTGATTTCCCTAAGCTTCAGTTTTCTAATCCGTAGAATGGGGGATAATTAAAGTTATCTAATTTATAAAATTATTTTAGGATTAAATTAGATAATGGCATGCAAAGTACTTAGTCCAGTGACGTGCACATGATAAACACTTGATGAATGTGAATCATAATAATATTTTCCTTTTGAATTTAGGATGAGAGGATTGCCCAGTGTATTCGTTTCCTAGGACTATTGTAACAAAGCACCGTAAGCTCAGTGGCTTAAAACAACAGAACTTCATTCTTGCACAATTCTGGGGGCTGGAGGTCTGAAATCAAGGTGTGGGCAAGACTCTGAAGGCTCTAAAGGAGGACCCTTTCTTGCCCCTTCCTAGCTTCTGGGGGTTGCTGAGCTTGTAGACATATCACTCCAATATCTATCCCCATCTTTACATGGTGTTCTCCCTGTGTGTCTGTGTCCAAATTTCCCTTTTCATAAGGACACCAGTCATAATGGATTTAGGACTCACCCTGCTCCAGTTCATCTTAACTTGATTACGTTTGCAAAGACCCTATTTCCAAAAAAGGTTGCATTCTGAGGTTCTAGGTGGACAGGAACTTTGTGGGGGACACTATTTAAACCAGTACACCCAGCTTGGGAAAGTACAAAGTCCTGGAAAACATTCAGAGGGCACTTGCAGAGCTCACTCTGGACTCAGCAGAACTTGAGAAGGAAAGGGATGTGTCAGAAATGAGTCATAGAGGGCACTGTCTCTCCTCCTCCCCCCAAGAGAATTGTGCATGTTCAGTGGGTGACTGCTTCACCCTATGCTGAGTACAATACATTCTGACCAGACTCCTCCTGCTCAACTCCAGAGTTGGCAATTGGGAACGGCTAGGAGCAGTTTTAAGGCAGTTATAAACTAGAGGCTGAGTTTTGTGGGCTCATGGGTTGGGTCTCAATCCATTTTGGGATAGAATGGGGGCACATAAGTGCACCGGAAGCTGGAGGCAGAAGCAATTGACATCCCTGTCACAACATTGGTCAATGGTTTCCCATGTAACAAGATACAAGCACCACAACCATGCTTCTCAAACTGCAGTGTGCAGAGGAATCTCCAGGGGATCTTGGTGAAATGTAGACTGATTCTGTAGGTCTGGGGTGGTGATGAAAACCCTGCATTTCTAACGGGCTCCCAGATGATTCCAATGTTGCTAGGCCATAGACCACACTTAGTTCTAGGCTTGGCTTGTGCTGCACACCATTCTAAATAAGCTACTGAGTATGCATCTTTAAAAATTATCTCGGGCAAAACAACATTGTCACACTTACAATTATGCTCAATACGATTTAACATCCAGTCAATATTCAAATTTCCCTGTTTCTAAAATGTCCTTTAATGAATCAGAATCCACTCTAAGACCACCCATTGCATGTGGTTATTTCCTTTAAGTCTCTTTTATTCCCAAACAGTCTCTTTTTCACGACCTTGACTTAGTGATGGGCAAGTCACCCATAAAAATATTTCACTTTCTGGATTTGTGTGGCTGCTTCCTTGTGGTTTCACTTTGCTGTATATAGCTGTATTTCCTGTAAACTGGAAGTTGGCTCTAAAAGCTTGATGGGTACACATTAAATATTTGCTGGTAGAATTCATCACAGATGATGGGTACATTATACTGCATCGCATCGGGTGACACATGATAACTGCTTAATCTACCATTGATGATACAAAGACTTAGCCCCGGATTATGGTGATGACAGCTTGATCCCTCTGCCATGCACTTCAGTTCTACTCCTCAAGACTAGAAGTTGAAGATGGCTTGGTTTTTCTTCGGCACCATGTAAATGCCTCGTTCCTCATCAACCATTCCCATAAGTTTTTTTTCCTAACACCAATTGATAATCCTTGCCCGAATCAATAATTTCTTTGGGGGCTGCAAAAAGATGATTGTATAATTCTAACGTTCCTTTTACATGTATTAACTGGCATTGTTCTAGAAGGAAGAGCTGTCTTTTATCAATTAGGTCTATTTGGCTACCTTTCCAGGATAAAGACTTTTTTCCTTTAATCACCAACTTTCAAGGCAAGAAGTTGGTTTAAGAGCCTCCTCAAATGGTGCCAAATGGTTTTTTTCTGGCTTTCTCTCTTTTGATATATGGATGTCCATAGATTCAATACATTTCAAATAACTACATTGTTCTTTTTGATGCTCATTTGTTACAACTTTGGCCAGTAGGAGGGGCACTTTCAAGCTGGCTCCTGTGTTCTTTTGACATGACTCAATCTTCAAAAGCTCTCTTTCTTTCTTGCCTACAAGGTGTCTCAGACTATAATTTCACCTTTTCTGCCCCAAGCCTGGAATCGGCCATTTCTCCAAGGAGCCCTGGTTCTTTTGAGTGAGAAGTGGGTATTGGAGGGAAAAAAAAGTGCTTCAAGATTATGTATTATGATTGGGGTGACATCACTCCTAGGGCATTTTAATGCATTTTAATTATATATGTGTGTACATTTTTTTTTTACAAATGAATTCATATTGATATATCCAATTAACTTAAACATCACTGTTTTTACTTAATTTCTTTGATTTTATAATTCTCTTACTTTGAAAATCTTAACATATTTTCTTACGATATTAAAAATAGTTTGAGTAAGAATACCACTATTATGTATAACAATAACATGACTGAATGATTTAAATTTTCTTTATGACTCTTTATGACCTCAGATAAAATTTCTCCCTTAGACTTAGGTCCTTAAGATTAAGAACTGAGTCTCGCTTAGGTATTAGAAACTCAGTAAATGCTATTTGAATGAATAGTTTGTTGAGTAAATAAACAGTTCCAATTCCTAAATATTCCATACAACAGAACAAAACTGTTGGGGACATAGGTAAGTTATCAAGTGGATTTTTAAAGTCATGTTTATTTGGTAAGCAATCCGGAGCTATTTGAAGTCCATAAGTCTGTCTTTGTAAAATTTTCATTTCCCATTTCAAATATATTGATGTAATCTAAGAAGATGTAGTTAATGTATAATAACTTATACAGAGTCCTGAATTTGGACTGAATCCTCCTTAATAAGATTGTGGATTAAAACTGTTTTCTTCCTCTTTTCTGTTCCCATTAAAAGGCATGAGGAAAAGAACAAGGAATCATGGGAGATTGTGAAAGACTAGAGCAGGGTTTGCCCCATGAAAGCATGAGGCATTGTGAATGATGCCCAGCCTGCATATGCTTCAGTTATCCATTTTTAACTTCATAAATGAGTTCTTATCTTAATCCTTCTCTCAAAAGAAGCTCAAGCATTTAATCATTGGCCTTTTGTAGAAATATTAGCTTTCCTGCGATAAGAAGGAAGGAGACATAGCCCTAAGGAAAAAGGATCTCCAGGAGTCCTTCTGAGATTATTAGGGGGTCAGAGATTTTTCTTCCTATTCTATAAGGGGTCAATAATCTAGAAATTGTTTTTTATTTTACTCTGCTCTGAGTCAGGAAAGGCTCTCATAGTCATATCACTCGTTTCATTTAGCAATAAGGTTTAAGAAAGGAAAGCCAGTTTAAACATGTAATTTAACTCTCTGTTCCTGACAATAACCAATGGGTGGAATTTATTCATCACACATCAATACTTCTAACTCATAACAGGAAGCTTACCAAAGACAGTCATTTGAGAATTAAAGAGTCTATACATGCTGACAGAACAAGTGGCTTGAAGCGTTTTTTGTCAATTTGTCATTGACCGAATGGTTCTTTTTAAAATCTTCTACTCGGCAGGAGAAAATAGGGAGATGTGAAAAAGAAATTCTTCGTGGAGTCAATATAGAAGCTCTTTCACATTGGGATGTTATCAGCGGATTTACTGGGCTTGAGACATCCATCCTTCTCTCGAAATTCCAACTCTCTTTGCTTCCTTTATAAGCATAACCTCGGGTCAGGAGCTGTGCGGCTAATTGGAGAATAAGAATTCATTTTATGTATCCCGGCACAAATGTCAGAGCCTGACCAGGATAAAAATACCCCTTGCATTTTTTTTTAACAATGTCTTTATTGTGTCTCAGGGTTGTTGCTCTTTAAGTACATTGCTTGCCAAAGGCAGGAACTCTGCCTATTTCTCATGCTTTCAGAGTCCTTAGCATGATGGTAGGTAATGTAGCTGATTTTCAGGGGCTCAAAGGTTCAAAAGTGAGAAGCATCTCTCAAAATGGAAAGGCAGAGAGAGAAAGTGCTACCTTCTTTCCTCCAGACGATTGTCCACTCAAGGTGGGATTCCTTGTCTCTAGAAGTCTTTCTCGAGAAACTCCTACAGTGAGATCTGGAGATAGCCTACTGAGAAGAATCCGGCCCTTCACTCTGTGTATTGTGACCATATCTTCTGAACTAAAAGTCAGCACTGGATCCGGCAAGATGATAAAATATTTGAAATTGGGACTACTCTAGAAATCATCCACATGTGGCTGCCATACCTTGATGTCTTCAGAAAATCCACACTTGACTTGTGTTTGATGTCATCTGGATATCACATTCTTTGAGTCTCCCAAAAGGAAGTTGGGTTTTTGATTTGAGGGTTAACCACCATCATACAGAATTTGCAATAAGTGGAATATGTACATCTGTAGTGCCCTTAGTTTTAGGGCTTTTTTTTTGGTATATTTGTCTTATATTTTCAGTTATATCTTAAACTTGTTGAGGGCAGGTCATTTAGGACCTGCCATAGAACCTAGAATGGTAGACTTATTGTTTGCTGATTTAATACATGTATTCCGCAGAGCCTACCCTACATCCTCAAATCCTCAGTGACCGAAATTGCTAGCCAGAACTGTGTTTTAGGTGATCATTCTCTTCTGATGTAACTTCACTATGACATAAATGCAAGCAGCTTATAGAGCTCATCATGTAAGGTGACTATTAAGTGCAGGCTGAAATGTTACCCTCTTTATAGGAAAGAGGCTCTGTACAGAAAATTAGGCCTTTGGGGCAGGTGGTCTTTGAATCAATGTCCTCGTCATCCCAAGTGCATGTATTGCTCTCATAATAATGCGTAGATGGAAGAAACAGGCTAGAGCTGTTAGTCATTCATTTCGTGCTTTAGGCACTTTAGAAATAGCAACAAATTGGGCCCTGTTAGTGCACAATTTTTCTAATAGGTGTTTGAAAATGTCAGATACAAGATGGAAGGCAAGGTGTGGTACACCTGCCTGCATTTATGCTCGACACCATTCATTGCTTTCTTTCTTTACAAGAAACTGAACAAGGAACCAAGACAGTGGCATCATGTACCTTTGTGCTGATGCTTTAAGCCTGGATGGGAGAGGAGATGAAAGAGAGATGGGAGTCAAATGTATGAAAAACCCAAGTGTCTGTGAGGCAAGAAAACAAGGTTTAGCATGTATAACAAGAATTCATTTGAGCATGAATGGCAACTGAATGTTTCTATTAAACCTTCACTGAAAGAGACGTGACTTAGGTTTACTTTGCCTTCTATTCCTTGTGTCTTGGAATATGCAGAGAATTTGCTGGTCTACTTTCAGGTTAATAGGAATTCGTCATTGCCCAACTGCAGATAGCTTCAGCTTTGAGAGAGTGAGCTGATAAGGACAAGAAAGGGGGTACAGAGGGAGCTTGGTGATTTCATTGGATCTGTTCAGATTCTGTTCTACAGTGAAAAAGCAAAGTGAAAATTAATAGATTTTCTGGCTATTACATTGAAAAGAAAAAAATTCATGCCTTTTAAACTTTGAGGAGGCATGAAAATACTCATCTTATCTGTCATTAGCTTTTGAAATAAGAAGTACTGTCCCTTCACGGAGGTGGCAATTTTGTTTTGCTTTGCCCTAAGCCGGGTGACGTTTCCATGGAAAACAGTGATTGATCTTTGTGTGATCTTGAGAGAGCAGCATGGGTTTTATTTGCCCCATAAAAACTACCAAATGTGGAAAACGTACTTAGCATATGTGGATAAGCATGCAGTCTTGCAGTGCCTTGGTTTTTGAGTCAGAGCAAGTGTATTTTTTTTTTAAGTGAGGAAGGTTGGCCCTGAGCTAATATCTATTGCCAATTTTTTTGCTTGAGGGAGATTGTCACTGAGCTAACATCTGTGCCAATCTTCCTCTATTTTGTAAGTGGGATGCTGCCATAGCATGGCTTGATGAGCAGTATGCAGGTCTGTGCCCGGGATCCGAAACCCACGAACCCCAGGCTGCCAAAGCAGAGTGCACAAACTTAACCACTACACCACCTGGCTGGCCCCAGAGCAACTATATTTAGTTTGCAGCTTCCTGTGGTGATCAACAGCTTCATTTGTGAAGTCAAGAAACTCAACCAGACCCCCAGCCACATCACACATGTGTTAGAAAAACCTCTAGTGAGTAAAAGTTATTTCAAGAAAAGGCGGTGTGTAAATTACGTAATGGAAAATTTCAAGTATTATTAGAACATTTAGAACAGGGTTTTTCAATCCTGGTGCTATTGACCTTTGGGGTCTGGTGATTTTTTGTTGTGGGGGCATCTTGTTCATTGTAGGATGTTTAGAAGCATCCCAGCCTCCACTCACTAGATGCCAGTAGCATACCCTCACTGAGTTGTAACAACCCAAAATGTCTCCAGACACTGCCAAGTGTCCTGTCAAGGGCATAACTGTCCCCAGTTGAGAACCACTGATTTAGAATTAGAAGTGGAAGAAACATATGCTCCCAAAGGCAGAAGACTCACCTGAGAGACAAAGTTCAAAAGCCTAGTTTAATTGATGATGATTATTTGTCTTTGTCAAAACCAGCCTCTTGTCAAAGGGTAAGTAAGTAGATGGATAATTTTCTTGCAAGGGCTGGGAATTGACAACAGGCTGCATGGATCATTTGGCAAAGCCAGGGCAGCATGTGGTTAGGCAGGTGATCTCGACGCTACCTCTGAAGGAGAGCCAACTCACCTCTCCTCTACACTCAAGGTGAAGAGCAATGCTCACTGTGGGAGTACTTAGGCGAACAAATTCTCTTCTCTCAGTTTGCTCATCTCCTACTCATTTTATTCAGCTCGCTCTTCTTCCCAGCCTCTATTTCTTGAAGAACTCAAATTGAGGGCTGTGTAATTGGCTTTAAAAAGTGTCATCTCACCTGCTCAGCTTCTGGAATCAGTGCTGTTATGAATCCGAGTGTCAGAGTTGTTCCTTGGGCAAAATCGTAATGTCAGAAAACTCCATGGCTTCCCAGACTCTATTTTCTTCGCTTTTTACCCTCCCCTCACCCAAGCTTTTCCTTCACCACGTGTCACATCCTCTGCAAATCCACCTCCGGGTGCCCCAAATGCCTTCTCAATCTTTCTTCCCTCTCACATACAAATCAGATTTTGGGGGAGAAGGGGAATCTTCCACATTGTAGCTAAATATACATCTCTTTTTTCCTTTTGAGACTGGCATGCATTGTCTTTTAAAAAATTGTTTAAAAAATTGCAAAATTATCAGTTCTATGAATTTTAACACATGCATAGGTTTGTGTAACCACCACCACAATCAGGATACAGAACAGTTCCATCACTTCAAAAACAAAAAAAAAAACAACCCTTGGGCTGCCTTTCGCCTTTTCCAGAAGGTCACGTAAATGGAATCATACAGAATATGACCTTTGAGAGTGGCTTATTTCACTCAGCATAATGCCTTTGAGATTCACCCATGTTGTTGTCTGCATCGTTAGTCATTCTTTCTTCTGGCTGGGTAGTACGCTGTGGCATAGATGTACCACAGTATGTTTATCCGTTTACCTGTTGGAGGACATTCGGGTTGTCTGCAGCTTTTGGCAATTATAAGTAGAGCTACTATAAACGTTCCTGTACAGGTCTTTGTGATAACATAAGTTTTCATTTCTCTAGGGATGGCATTGCTGGATCATATGATAAATAGGTCTTTTTATTTCCCAGAGAAATTTTTACTTTAATTGGGTCCAGGAATGAGTTCAATATTTAAAGTGTATTGATTCTGTGTGAGATTTCAGGCTGTGCTTTTGAGATTTAGTGCAAGATTTTGTGTGTGCGTGTGTGTGTATGCACATGCTGGGTGTGTTAAAGTTGGGAGCCCTGAAATCATTTCAGCTCAAATGGGTGGCCTATTCTTGCCTACCTTGTGCTTGTGGGTCGACATGCCAATTTTTCTCCCAATGTTTTAATCCTGACCTATGGTATCAGTACAGGAAAAGCTATTTAAATTGGATGAGTGTTTGACAAACAACCGTCTGTTCCTGATGAGTGGATTTCCTTCCATCTCTAAATCCCATGACTATGACTGCAACTCTTATGCTTGAATCATTCTCTAGCTACATCAATTTCATGGTTGTCAGCAATGCCTAATTCATCTTCCATAGTCTGGAACTACTCAGGCGGCAGACTCCCTTGAGGTGGGAGTTCTCCTTGTGTTCACTAATGTACCTGCCATCCTTGGGGTGCCTACAGTTGTGTGTCCTAGAGAATTATTTAATTTTCGCTGCAAGAAAAGTCTTTGGTAAATGAAAATATGAACGATGCATCAAACAATTCTATTAATATCATTTCTATTTCAAAAATGGCTTTCATTGCCTGAGGCTTTCTTCTGAAGCTCCAAAATTTAGATTTTGCACACACAACTGTTTTTCTTCATCTTAAATATCATTGCCATGCATGGCTTACAGTAAGTGTTCAGTAAATGTTTGTTGAGCCGAGTGAGTGAAAAAAATAATTTGGTGAAAAACAATAAGGTCTATATAATTTTATTTTATCATTATTTATACTATATCAAGCTCTTTTTCTTTCTGAGCAAGACTTGGCTTTAGATGCCAAAAGTGCTTATTACCTGTGTTTTTTGATTAGGTATTTTATATTGGAAGCTTCAGAATTCAGTTATCTTGGAAAATAGTGACCCCTCTGAATTTTGAAAGATGGATTCGTTGATTAGTCTATAAATTGGGATATTAATTTAACCATCTTAGTTACCATAAAATGCATACTCATCCTTTTAAACTCCAGATAAAATGCCACCTTCTCAATGAGATTTTCCCAAACCATCCTTTGCAAAATTGTTCTGTTATCCATATATCACAGTTCTGTTGTAATTTATTTGAATTCAGGTCCATCTCTCTTGATGGTCTCCAAGCAACTTGAGGGTGGGACACACATTTCAGTCTCCTTTGCAATCTTAGCATTTAGCACAGTGTCTGGCACATTTGTGCTAAATAAACATTTGTCACATTGAATATGATACCTGAGGTATAATGATAACCTTGGCCAACATTTTTGGTTTTGTATGTATTTACATATCTATATGTGATATATCTATTTGAGAAATAGATGATAGGTGGTGGAATTGAATGAAAGCAGAGCTCTTTCCTGGAATTGTATAGACTAGGTGGGTGGATATTTTTTAATGGGGCTGATAAATAATCAGCAAGGAAAAAAGTGAGTTTTGGAATATTTTGTTATTATAGAGGGGAAGTAGTTCTTCTCTGATCAATTTGAAAAGACAAGTGCCCCAACTCACTCTGTTAATTCGATTTCAAGAGCTCTCTGAGCATGCCTTGAGCCAAAATTTCTTCATGAAATGGCTTTTTAAATTGCAAAAATAATTCTGTCGCCATAACTTGAAACCACTCTGGAAAGTGATGGAAAAGCTGGCTACGTGGGCAACATTGCTCAAAAATTGTGGACTCCAGTGAGGTTAGCAGTTCAAATAATCTTCCCTTCAGCTTTTCTCTGCAGATCAAGTCCACAAAATTCCTAATGAGATAAGAGAGTTAAGGGCGATGTCAAATTATTTCAGCTGAGATGAGATGGGAGCAGTAACAATTCAGGCCAACATCTGCATGTTATTGCTTTTTATTCTAGGTGGAGATCTAGCTTTCAGCACTAGCCTTTCCCAGGTGGCTCGCTATGACGTAGATGTCTGTCTGATATGACCTTGGACTAGCAGTGAGGCTCACTGGGTAACTATGCCAGGCAGCTGGCCAAACTGTCTTAGAGAGAAGTGGTCTGGCTAGATTACTTCTGAAGGAGAAGGCCACACACAGAAAAGCAGATTTTTCTTACTGGAAGATGACTCTTGGTATCATGCTGTAGCAGGCTGTTGGTGCTCTTCTCAGATGCTCTTTACTTGGCTGGGGCAGTACACCATGAGAGTTGGCTGCTTATGGCTCATAGTTGTATTCTTCTTTGGAGAATTATCCTTGGTCACTTGGAGTTGCTTTCCTTGGAATTGCCTGGGAGGTTATGCCCTTCCCCTGAGGCCTACCCACAGCCAACGACTGTCTGCTTTGTGGGGAGGATACAAATCCTGTCTCTCCTTGCCTCAAGGTGGGACAACTCTATGGAGTCATTCACATTTCAGAGTTCCTTGTGGGATCAAGCCGAGGCTAGACTTCAGCTGAAACTACATCTTTGCTTGGCTGCTTCTGTCCTCTCCTGCTTCCCTCTCTTCCTTACTCTTCTGAGTACTTCTTCAATAAATCACTTGTACAAAAATCGCCATTTCAGGTTCTAATTCTAGAGAAAGCAACTTAAGACAAATGCCTCTGACTAAATGAGCTGGCATGACAGGGTACTAGAAGGATCATCTATGTGGATACTTAAATTTCCAAGAATTACGACAAGAGTAACGTTAGAGAGAAAGATAGTTATCTGGGTGTCAAAATCATTGAAGATGAGGCAAAGAGACCCGGGGTTCCAAACAGAACTCTGCTTACTCTACATCTGCACTGAGAAGCTTAACATGGCTGGAGAACAATCCATAACTATGTCAGCTATTTGCACTTTGAGTTAGTGATCACAAAAATCATGTGAGTTCTAGGTGCAGTTTGGTCATCCTACTACATTTCCCAGTCAACTTACTATCTGAATTGTCTGTATTTGTTTGTTATCCTGCCTGCTGAAAAGATAAACTCCCAGTATCAGTGGCTTAATCCACTAAAAGTTTCTCTCTTTCTCCTTACGTAAATCCTGAAACAGCATTCCTTATTGGCAGGTGGCTCTACTCTAGGTGATGATTCAGGGATCCAAGGTTCTTACCCTCTTGTCACCTTGCCATCTTTGACTCATGATTTCCAAGGTTTCAGCTTGGAGAAGGAGCATAGAGGATTACATGTGGGAGGATTTTATGGGTGCACATCATTCTCATATTTCACTGGCTACATGATGACTGCATACCAGATCTTCCACTGACCCCCATGTATTTGACACCATCATGGGGAAGGGACAGTGCTGAATTGACTGGAATTAATTTCCTACCATTGACTGAATGGGGGCCTAAAAAGGAAATTAAATTTAGCTATAGAAAATAAGTTAAATGCCTTGGCAACCTTGGTTTGTGTACTGAGATTCATACATACTGCATATGTTTGAAATTATATCTGGAGGGGGTGATTTTGGAGTAGAAAGGGGTAACTGAAGTAGAAAAGCGTGGAATTGCAAAGCCTGATGAGAAAGTTTAAAATTGCATCCAGTGGGTAGATAGAGATACAGTAGTAGTTTTTGAAGCTTTTACTGGTGAATTTCAAACAGGGTTTTACTGACCCATGCAGCGCTTTTGTTAGAAAAAGGACACAGCCCCATGCCAGTGTGCATGGCTTTGGGGATCGAAGTGTGGACTGGATTCCAGCCCCTACTACCCCTTTCTCCAGGTGCTGTTGTGCAGGATACACCTGCACATCAATGTGTGGTGGTCCTGATATCAAAGCAACTGCTTTTGCTCCTCCTCTGTGGGAATTAATGACCCTAATTTTTTCACTTCTTCCTCTTTTCACACTCTTTGCCATATGACTTTTCAGTTCCTCCCACCACAGAGGTGGACTATGTTTCTCTGATGCTTGACTTTGACTCTGTGATGAGGTTTGGCCAATGGAATGTTAACAAATGTGAGATGACCCAAAAGTAGAAGCGCTTAAATGAAATTGGGCTTGCCCTCTTACACCTCTGCCAACACCTTAAGAAGCACATGCCCAGGCTAGCCCAGCAGTCCTAGAAAGAGGATGAGAGACATATGGAGCAGAGCTAAGCCATCCAAGCCAAACTCTGACTAGATCCACTGATCTTCAGTCAACCCTACAGATCCATGAGTAAGCCCAGCAGGGCCACTCAGCCAAAGCCCAGCCTAGATCAGCTGAACTAATGTTGACTCATAGACGCATGGACTAAACAAATGCTTACTGTTGTTTGCCACTACGATTTTGTGGTTGGTTGTTACATAGCATTATTGTGGCCATAGTTACATTTTCTTTCTCCCCAAGAAGCCCTAGGAGTATGGAGCATATAGATTGTTGCTTCTGCCATGACTACCCTATTCCATTAGGAATTTGCATTCCTTTTCAGAATTAATGCCTTCCCACCTTTCCATCAGAATCGGTTAAAATCATACATTAGAAAAGATTTAGGGATGCTAGATTTAAATGGTTCTGATGAGAAATCATCAAAACTAGTACTAGTCCCTAGAACTGGAGGAGGAAAGCAATCAGAACTTATGGTCAGATGATTCTGATAGAAGAAGTGTAAGTGGTGGAGAGTAGGTGGAGGGGAAACAGGTTAACCTCTTTATTCTCGGTGATGAAGATTTCTATTTATAATTCCTTTCATGTAGGATTTAGATATATAGTATAATTTTAGCAGATCATAATTTTCTATTTATAGATAGGAGCGATGTCATGTTTCACCTTGATAGAATATGGGAAATGAGTATATCTGAAGTCCCTATACATAATAAAAAAAAGTAAAGGGACTCCATAATACTTGACATGTGATGCATTACAATGTTTTAATTTCCTTTCTATTTTCTTTGCTTGCCTATCCTTGAAAATGAAACAGTTGATGACAATTTTCTCGTCACCATTCACATTAAAATATCTCTATCATTTTATCTATTGACATTGAGTAATTTTATTAGCTAAATAAACATTTTAGTCATCAGTGAAACTGTTCCAGCAGTAGAGCAGCTAGATCAGACTGTTATGTCAAAAGAGAGCACACTGTAATAGCTGTCACCACTATGGAAAATTTCAAATAATGACTATTTTTTCTTTTTTAATCTTGAATGCTTTGGGGACCAAGTAGCAAGTCCACCCACAGCTATTGTCAAGCATATTTCTTTTTTCATCAGGAGTGATCCTTCCTTTGCCTAAATTTATCATCTTAGAAAAAGAGCTAGAGATTTGTGTTGCAGTGTTGAATTCCCGATGTTTTATTTTCCTCTTCTTTTTGAAGTCTCAGTTCCTAAGCTAGTCAGAACCTCTACTATCCTAATATTAAATGGGAATGTCTAGATTTTCTAAACCTAAATATGTTTACTACATTGAACTTCCTTTCCTATAAAATTTGATTGTTAGGATATATGTCTTAAAAAGTTCCTGTTTTTCCATCTTTTCTGGTTATCAGCCAGTGTAGCTCATGAGAAGAGATGGTTATGTCCATAAAAGACACTGTGCTCTTCTGGGCTAGCGGGTACCTTGGATTAAACCTCCCTGAGCCTGTCTGACCGTACTTAGATGGAATCATATTTAAGCTGAATGGACATAAACATTTCTATTTCCTTACGCTAAGTGCTATAATGCATAGCAACACCGCTGCAGATTAGGTTTCCCAGGAAGCAGATGCTGAGATGGAGTTTAGTGGGCAAGACATTTATTAAGTAGTGCCCTTGGGATCATCACATTGCCACTCAATTTTTCCCTCTGCCAAATTCTGCTTCCTTCTCCTCCCCAGCACTTACATTTCACTAGTTTGCATAATATTTAAAATTAAAGAACATACCTACAATTACAACTGGAATAAACAGATTTGAGAACTAAAATCCAACTGATCTTTTTTAAGCATATAACTTAAAAGATGGGAGCTGGGCTGTGTGGGTAGACTGGAAGAAGCCTGTTATCTGTGGGCCTTGTGGGTTTCAGTCACCTTGTTTTACAGAGGGATTGATAGGGTCAGCTAGTCAGTCAGTTAAGTGGAAGACTTGTAAGGGGACTTCTACTCTACCTCCACTTCAGAGGCAAACTGTGTTATGTCTTCAGCTGTATTCATGCTTGGATACAATATAAAGCACGCATAATACAACTTTACATGTTTTAAACATAGTAATTCAAGATATTAATGAAAGAAATTGAAGACAACACAAATAAATGGAAAGATATTCCATGCTCATGGGTTGGAAGAATTAATACCATTAAAATGTCCATACTACCTAAAGCAAACGACAGATTCAATGCAATCCCTATCAAAATTCCAATGGTATTTTTCACAGAAATATAACAAAGAATCCTAAAATTTGTATGGAACCACAAAAGACCCCGAATAGACAAAGCAATCTTGAGAAGGAAGAACAAGGCTGGAGGCTTCATGCTGCCTGATTTCAAACTCTATTACAAAGCTATAATGGTCAAAACAGTATCATATTGCCATAAAAACAGACACATAGATCAATGGAACAGAATAGAGAGCCCAGAAATAAACCTACATATTTGGTCAATTAATTTATGACAAAGTAGCAAAGAATATACAATGGGGAAAGGACATTCTCTTCAATAAATGGTGTTGGGAAAACTGGACAGCCACATGCAAAAGAATGAAACTCGACCACTATCTCAGACCATACACAAAAACTAACTCAAAATGGATTAAAGATTTGAATGTAAGGCCTGAAACCATAAAACCCCAGAGGAAATCATAAGTGGTAAGCTCCTTGACATTGGGCTTGGTGATGATTTTTTGGATCAGATGCCAAAAGCAATGGCAACAAAAGTAAAAACAGACAAGTGGGCTACATCAAACTAAAAAGCTTCTGCACAGCAAAGGAAACCATCAACAAAATGAAAAGGCAACCTATGGAATGGGAGAAAATATTTGCAAGTTATATATCTGATAAGGGGCTAATATCCAAAATATATAAAGAACTGATACAACTCAGTAGCAAAACAAAACAAAACACAAACAGTTCAATTAAAAATGGGCAGAAGATCTGAATAGACTATTTTTTCCAAAGAAGACATACAGATAGCCAACAGGTACACGAAAAGATGCAGGTACATGAAAAGATGCCAAACATCACAAATTATCAGGGAAATACAAATCAAAACCACAATGAGCTATCACCTCATACCTGTTAGAATGGCTGTTATCAAAAAGACGAGATAACAAATGTTGGTGAGGATGTGGAAAAAAGGGAATCCTTGTGCACTGTTGGTGAGAACGTAAATTGGTGCAGCCACTATGGAAAACAGTATGGGAGTTCCTCAAAAGATTAAAAATAGAACTACCATATGATCCAGAAATTCCACTTCTGAGTATCTATCCAAAGAAAGCAAACACACTAACTCCGATGTTCACTGCAGCGTTATTTACAAGATATGGAAACAACCTAAGTGTGCATCAATGGACAAATAAAGAAAATTTCTGATGGACTATTACTCAGCCATGCAAAAGAATGAAATCTTGCCATTTGTGACATCATGGATGGACTCTGAAGGCATTATGCTAAGTGAAATAAGTCAGACAGAGAAAGACAAATACTGCATGATCTCATTTGTATGTGGAATCTAAAAACAAAACTAAAACCAGCTTATAGATACAGAGAACAGACTGGTGGTTGCCAGAGGCAGGGGATGGGGAGGAGGGTAGGCGAAATTGGTGAAGGGGGTCAAAAGGTACAAACTTCAAGTTATAAAATGAATAAGTTATGGGGATGTAATGTACAGCATGGTGACTATAGTTAATAATACCATATTGCATATTTGAAAATTGCTGAGAGAAGACCTTAAAAGTTCTCATCACAAGGGAAAAAAAATTTTGTAACTATATGGTGACAGATATTAACTCGACTTATTGTGGTGATCATTTTGGAATATGTACAAATATCGAATCATTATGTTGTATACCTGAAACTAAGATGTTATCTGTCAAGTATACCTCAATAAAAAATTAGTAAGTCACTTTTGTCATTGTTGAGTTGGAATTCTTGTGTTAAGTGGGTCCTAGCATCTGAGGGGGTCATAGAGTGGAAGCAAAAGAGAAAGAGCAAGACTTTTCATGGAGAAGCAGAATGGGGTAGCCTGATGAATGGGGAATGCCTAAAGTTTCAGATCGAGTTGAGCAACAAGGCAGAGACATGCAGGTTCTTAGGGCTGGAAAGACCTTTGCGGGGCTGTAGGAGGATGTCGTGTTTGTGGGTGCGTGAGTGGGGAATTGATTTGTGGTGGGGGCAACTTTAATTATTTTTCATTAAGACTTTGCTTTTTAAGACCAGTTTTGGGTTCACAGCAAAACTGAAGGTATGGAAATTTCCCATACACCTCTTGTCCTCACACATGCATAGCCTGCCCTATTAACAACATCCCCTACCAGAATGCTATGTTTGTTACAATTGAAAAATCTATACTGACATATCATTATCACCCAGAGGTCATAGCTTACATTAGGGTTCACTCTTGGTGTTATATATTCTATGGGTT
The DNA here is from genome assembly GCF_041296265.1 of Equus caballus. Taxonomy (NCBI): domain Eukaryota; kingdom Metazoa; phylum Chordata; class Mammalia; order Perissodactyla; family Equidae; genus Equus; species Equus caballus. Next base: position 15,861,870 of record NC_091715.1, read on the forward strand.
TGGACACATAGTGACACGTATACATCATTATGACATCATACAGAGTATTTCCACTGCCCTAAAAATCCTGTGCTCCACCTTTTCATCACTCCTCAACACCCCCTCCTTGCCACCCTCCCCAGGCCCCTGGCAACCACTGATCTTTATACTGTCTCCATAGTTTTGCCTTTTCCAGAATGTCATATAGTTGGAATCATACGGTATGTAGCCTTTTCAGATTGGCTTCTTTCACTTAGAAATATACACTTAAGTCTCCCCCAGGTCTTTTCACGGCTTGATAGCTCATTTATTTTTAGCGGTGAATAATATTCCATTGTCTGAATGTACCACTGTTTATATACCCATTCACCTACATGTTGGTTGCTTCCAACAATGTTGGTTGGTTCCAAGTTTTAGCAATTATGAATAATAGCCAGGTTTTGTTGTGAACATAAGTTTTCAACTCCTTTGGGTAAATAGCAAGGGGCAGACAATCTCAATTTTTAATTTCATTTACTTCTAAATTGTTTGAGACTTTTAGTAACGATCTCCATTAATTTTATAACTAAAGATAATTAAGCACTTGGTAGCCATATTTAATTAAACTGACTGAAAAATATACATTAACTTGTAAACGCACCAAACCAAGAGTGTGGGATAGAATCATTGTACTGAGTTTAGCAGGACAATGTCGGCTTAGGCAATTGACCAGAAAACAGAGTGTCTTACAATGGGCAATAAGGCCTTATGAGCACACATGATTTGGTTTGTTAAATGTATTCTCTCAAACACACATTTAAATTAAATGATCATGAGTGGAATCATTTTAGTACTGAGCTGTTAAAGATCAATTTTCACAAGAAACAAAAAGCCGAAGAAAGCATAAAATTCCACTAAAAGAATTTCCTAAAATCACAGAAATCTTCATATTTAATGAACAAGCAAATACTTCTCCAAGTAAGAATTAGAAATAGCACGGAGCTCAAATGCTCCCCTGAAAGTGCAGCCCTGTTCAGGTGATGGTGCTTGTCAGGGAGATGCGGAGGGAAGACGGCAAGATGGCTCCATTAGATGGATGAGCACTCATTGCTTTGGGGGTTTTTTGGGTGCATTTTTTATATTCCGAGAGAGCTGCTTTCAATAGTTCTTTCCCTCAGAGCTTTCCTTTACACTTAGTGTCCTCTTTGAGTTATCTTTTTTCCAGGTGGCAAAGCTGCAAGTACTAGCACAGTATTTCCTCCATACTGGGTAAAGGTGTATTTTTGATGAGTTCGTTTATCCTCCTCTTTAGCAGAGTGAAGCAGTAAACTCACCAGAGGCAAAATACCAAGGGTGCAAAGAGCAGGGGCCGGGGCAGGGTGATGGGAAATGAGGCATGGGGAGGTAGACACGGAAAGGAAGTAATATTATTATGTGCTCGACTACACATGCCAGGCAGTGCACTTACTTTGCCTCATTTAATCTTCCCAAGAACCCTGTGATCTAAGTATTATTTCCATTATACAAATGAGGAAAACGCGTCTCAGAGCTTATGCAACTTGTCTAGGTCACACAGGAAGCATCATAATCATCTGCTGCAGATCCCAAATTCTAACCCAGGTGGATCCGGTCTCCAGTACATCCTCTTCCACTACAGCAGGATGCTCTGGGTAAGACACTGAAAGTGGAGAGCCGGGTAACACGTGTATCTGGGGCTGGGCATTTAACAATGCCTCACCTAAGGGTATTTAAAGTCTAATGTTTTAAAAACATCATTGAGGTTAAACTGAACACATCTGCAGAACTGAATTTGCCCACGAATTAGCATGAAGCGTCTGTGAATAAAGTTGAAAGAAAAATCACGCAGGTGTACACCACATTCAATACTTACCTTAAATTAATTAAGGAAAAAGATGTGGGAGGGTAGTGGTGTAAATAAATACCCAGGCAAATGAGAGGGCACCTTTCACTTCACAGAAGTTATTTAGTGCAGAATGATGTATCATATTCTGAACACACATTAAGTGATATTGTACAGGTTAATGGAAAAGAGGTGATGATTCCTAAGGCACTGTCAATAGCTCTCTTATTTCAAGGGACATTTGACATAACGATTAAGTAATTTTGGCCTGTGGAACTTGCAGTGATGTGACTTACAGCAATCAGGGTTTCTCAAAGTGTGGTCCCTGGACTGGCCCCCAGTCCACGAACTGTTACTGGTCTGTGAGAGGTACAGGGATTGAGAAGCAGCATGTGGAAACTTCTATAAAAACGTGACATTACTATAACATTGTATAATCAGTGGGCTTGCAGTTTGTATGCTTTTAAATATTTTTCTAACAATTTATTTTAATTGTATTTTATAAAGTCGTTGGTCTATGACAATAATAGCTTGAGAAGCACTGATCTATGTGACGTGAATTAAGAGGATATTAATTAAGTTCTATCCTAGTGCATAGTAAACTATATGAAGGTGCATGGCTTCTGTGTCTGATTTATTCCTCATTCTTTTTTATATTTATTTTATTCTTTAAAAAAAAGAGTGCCGTTAGACACATCAAGTTTTTTTGTTGACTGATTCAGTCTCAGATGTGATAATACAAAGTACAGTCATGCTGGCATGCTACAGGCAAATACGATGGGTAAATTCATTCTCTCTGGGAGGCTCAGTATATTTCAGAATAGAGAAATAACAGCACTATGGATATTCTAACAAATATAATCATGATAGCCTTAATTTAAAAAATATAGTAACACTTGAATATTCTCTTAAACAGCTCTTTGTTAAATGCCTTGAATGTGTTATTGTTCCCTTTAAGTTTTTAAAAAGGGTTTTATTTTTAGCTTGAGTCTGCCTAGAATATACACTTCAAATCTATTCCCAATTTCTTATATACCAATGAATAATTTCAGTATCCATCAATAAAGCCCTTTGCTTTCAACTGTAACACAGAAGTTGGTAACTTCAAATGATTATTTCAACCCACAGCCAAGTGGCCTCTAGTTATGTTTAAAAATCTCAGAAGTTGCTCTAAAATATGTCTTCATCATTGAAGGACCTAGCATCAACCATTTCTCTTCCTATAAAATTCTAGAGCTCTTGGCTGCTGTGCTGTTCTGGCAGTGAGAGGGCCGATCCGGGGCTGGGGCAGGGAAAGATGGCTCACTCAGAAGCCATTGGGTCTCAGCAAGCTCTGTGGTGGTGGTTCTCCAGCAAGAAGATGCCCAGCAAGATCATGGGTCAAGCGCTAGGTCTACCTCTGGGCCACTTCTAAGGGACGTGATGCATTACCCCTTTTCCTCTTTTTCTTAAGGCCTTTCTTTTATAAAGCTAGCACCTTCTTGAGGGGTCTTTCCTAAACTGGTTTGAGGGATTGACTGGGGTCTCCTCAGCTTCCCATCGTTGTTATCATGGAAAGCAAGCCATCCGTTTCTTTGCACTTAAAGGGTCTTTCTTGCCCCGGAACCCATTGCGGGGCATTACCCAGAAGCTGTAACCACCCCTTCTTAAATCCCTGCTCATCCTCAGTACTTGTCCCTTTGGGTCTGGGGGATCTCTTCCTCTGTAGACCTTCTGTTAGTGCCTTCGACTTATATGTTTCCTAACTAAAAATAATTTGATGTTCAATTGATACTGAATCAGTTTTGATCAGTGATAATAGTATTATTTCAAAATAGGTATATATTTTTCTGAAAGTAGTCCCCTGCTTATTTTGTTTCTTGTGAGCCATAACAGTATATTTTAATTTTACATAGTGTATGTTTTTGTAGAAATCCCTTCTAACCAGTTTTCTAGAATGATGCAATCATGGTAAATTTACAGGATATGAACAAATTAAAAAATACTGTGGTACTTGTGGTGTTTTATAAACAGCTATGACTACTAAAAGTCAAAAATTCTCTGAAAGGAAGCATATGAAATGTGATTACACATTGAACTCTGGTGACTCATCAGAGTCGAGGACACAATTGTACAGAAAATGTGTGTCATTCATGGGTCCTACTTTTAGCAGTCAGAACGCCCTGGTCAAACAGTTTCTGACCTTCACATTGTCATATTTTATTTACAAGCTCAGAGTGTGGCGTACTCAGCTGATATTGCTTCAGGGACTCTGGGATCTGAACACATGAAGATATAACACAAAGAACCTTGTCTTTCAACCAATGATCTTTGTACTCTCAGTACGTTTGTCTGGTACTCAAAGCCATTGAAATTTCTGTGGAATCTGTAAAACAAATCAATTCTATAATTTAATTCAGCAAAGAGGAAAAATGTGTGTTTAACATGCAGTGATTCAAGTCAGAACACTCATCTTTGGGGAAAAGCTCAGCATCATAGTCTTTTTTTCTCACATTGAAAGTCCCAGCTTTTTAAAATCCAATTTCCTGAGTTTCCTTGAACAATCCTTATATATAGTGTAAATAATTGATTTTAAGGATTTACAAAGCCAATTAGACTACATATTCTATGAGTTCAACCAATATGCATTATTCTAATATTTCAGAGATCTTGAAAAACTCAACATATGATATGAAAATAAAGTTTTTTCAGAACAGAAAATATCAAAGTTGTCACCAAATTATTTGTTAGCAAAAGGAATTGATCACAGGGTAATTTTTTATCTTGGACTTTTCAAGGAGCTGCATTCTGTGATCATCCTTAAAAGCTTCTACCGGGAACATTGTTACTTTAAATGGCCTGCTTGCTATGTTTAGCTACAAGATGCTTGACAAAGAACAGTGCACATGCTTGATAAACTCTTCATAAATTTATTATAAGGCAATATCTACTGTCAGTCCTTGAGTCATTACTTTTGACATCAAGCTAAGATTCAAATGGAAGGTGAACATAGAGCCTGCGCAATTATTTTAAATGGCTAATATATATCATAAGGAGGGGTTAATGAGAGTAAATGAAATAACATTCGCTGGCAATATGATGGTTGCTCTTATAAAATCAAAAAGAAGTGATTAAAATTTAAAGTTGATTAGGATCTGCTAAACCACAGGTAAGTGATGTCAAAATAAATCTAGATTAGAAAAAAATGCAGTGAAAATAGTTTTTAAATATTATTGTATGTCTTTTATACAACATTTAATCAAGTTTCTCATTTGCATTTGCTGTTAAAATTACATTCAAACCATATTTATTGACTAACCTTGTGTGAGGTACCACTGAGGATATGATCTAATGCTTAGCAAACAGAATTTTAAATACATGGTTGTGATCATATGTTTAGTGATCTAGGGAAGGGACTGAATTCCTATTAAAATTCAACTCCCATTAAGATTAGATTTGGTGCTTTCAATAAATCACTTTAGAGATAATTGAGCTAATATGGTCACAAATCATATATCATCTACCTCCGCTGGTCTCTGCCCTCCACAATCTTAAATGTAATTGAGAAGACAAGATATACAGATGTGAAAAGTTAAATAATTGTCCTAGACAGTGATATAAGAGCTATCACAAGGAAATAAATGATTGAATAGCAAATGATGCCTGTGTCTGAACTAGTGACATTTATTGCTGTATACAGAAGAGATCAAGCCAAGAAGTGCTACAGGAGTTCAGAGGAGAGAGAAGATGTGGCCTGAAATACACAGAGACAATTTCACGAAGGAGGCAGGGACTGGAGATGGCCCTTTAGGGTAGGTGGACTTTGCAAAGATGGAGAGAAGGGCAAAGTGTGTCTAGTAGCTCTGTGGCTTGGACCTGGGTTCTCAACTGTATTTCTGTTTGATTTTATTCTTGGTATTATTCTGTCTACTCCTGTGGAAGAGTCGGCTGACTGCTTAGCAAAATCCATATTCTCCTCTTCTTTCTGGACTAGACTACATTTCCCAGCCTCCTTTGCAGTTATGTGCGGCATTGTGGCTGATTTCCAGCCAATGGACTCAGAGTAAATGTATTAATTATCTATTATTTCATAACAAATTACCCTGAAACTTAGCAGTTTAAAACAGACATTTGTTATCTCGTAGTTCCTGAGGGCCAGGCATTCAAAAATATATTAATTAGGTGGTCTGGCTCAGGGTCTCTTACAAGGTTGTAGTCAAGGTGTGGGCTGGGGCTACAGTCATCTGAAGCCTTGCCTAGGGCTGGAGGATCCACTCCCAAGGTGGTTCACTCACATGGCTGTTGGTGGGAGGCCTATGGACCTCTTCATAGAGATACTTGAATGTTCTCAAAATATGGCAGCTGAGTTCCCTCGGAGCAAGTGATTCAAGAGAGTAAGACTCAGCCTTGGAAGTCACATACCGTCGTTTCTGCAATATCTTATTTGTTACACAGGTCAACCCCATTCAGTGTGGGAGGGGGCTACACATGATCATGAATACCAGGAGGCAGGGCCCATTGGGGCTATCTTGAAGGCTGGCTACCACAGGAAGTGATACTGCTACTTTCATGCTTGGTCCAGAAAATCTCCCATGTGCTCCTTCAATCTCCCTTCTCCTTCCAGCTAGCTGAAATGGGACCCATGTGTTGAAGATAGCAGCACCTCCATCAGCCTGGGTCCTGAATGACTGCATGGACAATACCCTGTTGATCTATTTACTTGCTGAGTACTAGTAAGTGAGCAAGAAATAAAGTTCTGCTGTATTTGAGCCATCGTACAGCTTCAGGTCTCTTTGGTTCAGCAGTTAGTCCATCCTAACTAGTGTAATTCGCATGCAGTGAACTTTTACAATGTCCTCTATTGAAGCAAAGTCAAGCACCATAGAATATTGAAGGAGTGAGTGACTGTCTGCATTACATTGATTTGTTCTGTGGCACTTTCTCATGTTTATAAAATCTTTCCAAGTAGCAATTGAGTGCTTACCATGTGTCAGGGCTTGTTCTAGCTGCTAGGGGCACAGCTGTAAAAGACAAAGTCCTTACTTCGTGGAGCCCACATTCTAATGGACTATCTAGTGAATGCCTCTTGATGAATGCACCTAACAGGTTTGCTAATGTTCTTATTCAGGGGTTCAAAAACCATAAAGGCATTCGCTGAATCTCTTGATTCTATGGGGGCCTGATAGATGACTGTTTCCCCTAATTGTGCTGTAAGCCTGTGCTAGTGCTTCTGAAACTTTAATGTGCACGTAAATCACCTGGGGATCTTGTTAAGATGTAAAATCTGATGCAGCAGGCCTGGGGTGCTGCCTGAGCCTCTGCATTCTAGCCAGCTCTCAGGTGACGCTGATGCTGTTGGTTTATGGATCATACTTTGTATAGCGAGGTTCTAAGGAACACTAGCTACTGGATGTTAAAGATATCCTACATAAAAAGGATTATATGTTCTAGTAAATGAAGATGTAGCCCCAGGGAGAGGCCAGGTCAAGTTGCCCTGGTTTCTGATTGCTTTCTAATTCCTGGTGCCAGTCCCATCAGAAGCCTCACAGTACTTTCTACCACGTGTTCTGTGAGATAACCCTCTATAATAAACTTATCTTTTTAATTTTAGCCAGTTTGAGAATTTCTGTAATTTGTGGCCCCAAAAGTCCCTGCGTAAAGGCCAAGAGACTCAGGCACAGGGAATGAAGGAGAAATGCAGCCATGCTTCAGAGGTGGGGACAAAGTCAAGAGCAATCAAGCTGTAAGAGCAACATGAGGCCGGTGCCCCAGGAACCTGAAATATCCTACATCCTCCTGCCCTAAACCTCAGTTTGCTCCTTGACAACATAGGATTTGCTATAAGAATCAAATGGGATAATGTGCTGGGGTTACATAGCACTGATGCTCTGTGAATGTGGCCATTATACTTTTCTTCTGTAAAATACTACCTGCATCTTAGGGTTTGTGAGAATAAAGTGGGATAATGACCATAAAGCAATTAGGAATCTGCTGGCACTTAATAAATGCTAGCCACTGGTAACCCAGCTGGATTTGAGAGAAGAATTAAATGAATTTTTCCCCCAGATAGAGGAGACCTGTTGAAAGCCGAAGTTAAAAAAGATGTTTCTGGAGAGTTAGTGAAGGTCATTGATGGAGGCTGCAGGAGAGGGCAGGGATAATGGAAGGAACAAGGTTATCCACCCCCTATCTTAAAGCTAGCATCTCGAATGCACTGTAACAAAGACGATTCCTGGGGGAATATTCCACCTCAATTAAATAGCAGTTGCTTACCAAGAAGAAACAGTTCAGTTATTCTTAAAACACATATTTTCACACTTTTATATAATAAAATTTATCAATCCTCCACTGTTCAAACTTCCAGGTAAAGATTATAATTTTCAACTATTAACTATTTTCTGTTTATATATCTAGAAGAAACAGCTCAATGAATATAAAAACATATGCTTAGTGAGGATTATTACATAATAGTTTGTTTATCCACTATAGCTCAAACTCCCAGGCAAAGATTCAGTTTTCAAGTATTAACTTTATTTTCCATGCTTGTGCATCTTAGCATCCCCCACTTGTCAGCAAAGAGAAATGAAAGCATATGAGGAATCCTCAAAGATATGTCCTTCGGGTGATGGAAATGTTCTGTCTTGATTGTGGTGGAGGTAACATGACTGTGCGTGTTTGTCAAAATTCACAGAACCGTACACCTGAAACCGGCGAATTTTACTGTGTGCAACTGATACCTCAAACCTGATTTAAACCCAAAACAAAACAAAGAACACACCCTTGAACACAAAGTCTGATGTTTAAGAGGGCACATAAACAGATTTTAAAAACCTGATTTTATGACTGAAAACTAGGAATAACAGTTCCAGTGTTATAATCCAAATTACCATAAGGGAGAATCTCCTAGACTACCACATTTCAGCTTGTCTGCTGAGCGACAGCCCTTTGCGCACTCAGTCCTGACCAGCTAGGCAAAGCACAAAGCGAGGGCCCTCCTTTAGAGCCTTCTTGGCAAGATGGGCCATGGAAGGAATACTTCCCTTAGCCACGGGGGCTATGGTGGATCTGCTCAAATACAATCCCATGAAACAGGATGTTTTAAAAACAGTCATCATGATTTTCAAGGCTCTTGGTTGTGATTGACAGAAATTCAACTCCTGCCCACATCCTTGCCTAGCTCACAGCCTCACTTCATTCACGTCTCTGCTCAAATGGCCCTTGGCAGAAAGTCCTCCCTTGTCACCTCCATTCCAAATAACCTCCTCCGTCTTCGCTCTATCCGCTTACGCTGATTTGCTTTTTTTATTCATAGCACTTGTCCCTATGGGACATTGATATCTATGGAGCTTACAGTCTAGTGGGAGACACAACACAACTAATTCACATATATAATTGGCAGTTTCCCACACCAGATTGTAAGCTCCATGAGGGCAGAGGGCTTTGTCTTTTCTATTAACTTCCACAGCCTCAGCCCTGGAGCAGTGCTTGCCACACAGTAGTTGCTCAGTAAATGTTTGTAGAACAAAGAGAAGAGGAGACTCAATTGGCATCTGAATCCAAACCGTCGCAAAAGGGAGGAATAACAAGAACTGGGGACTTAAATGTACCCAGGGCTCACTTCGATCATCTGTATGCCATTCTATCTGGTGTCCCCTTCATGCTCTCAATGATCCACATAACGGCTGCCTTTGAAGCGCCAGGCTTACCTTATCACAACTCCACAACCAGAGGGCAAGGGGTTTCTCTCTCTCAGTTCCAGGTCACAGCACCCCGGGTAAGTCTTCTGATTGGCCTTCCTCCCAGAGACATCCATTTCTCACTCTCCAATCCTGCTTGCTCTATTGATTTTGGAGATGTTGCCCCAGTTCTAATAACGCTGCTTCCCCTTGGATCCCTTCAGCATTTTTGTGCTCACTTGTTCCCTGAGTGCGTTCTCTCTCAACAGCAGCATCTGCAGCTCCTTGCCGGAGGACTGCCCCGGCTGCTGGCACCTGCTTTGCGTGTGCAAAGAGAGAGCTGGAAGCGCCCCCTGCGGTAACCCTTGACCAATGACTGACAGTCCAGGAGTAGTAACACTCCAGTCCCTGTGTTCCTGATGGGGACAACTCTGAGGTGTGACCTCTGCTGCCCCAGAGCTCCCTCAGGACCGAGACCATGTTACCCTCCACAGGGCTTTGCTGGCTGCTGCACCCTTGCTTGGCCCCCTTCCTTCCCATTACTCTAAGTGGGCATACCCACAAAGAAATCACTTTCACGTGAATTCTCATCTCAGGGTCTACACCTGGGAAACCCAACCTACAACAAGCTCCATCTGAGCTCTTAGCTCTCCACCTATTTGTCATAAGGTTTTTTTGAGAATAGTACCTTTTCACAGATTCCTGTCGCCCCTCCACACGTGTACACTACAGAAATGTTTATTTATTTGCTTTTAATATATTCCTATCACTAGAATTCTTTCGCATTTTCCCTGTTTTAACTTGGGATCCTTTCATTGTTTCTCAGATATGCTGCTGATTTTCCTACTTTGCTTATTACTGATGGCTTGTCCAGCACCGTTCTCTAACTCAACATGTTAAAGAAACATTCCTTGTATTTTCCCCTCTTCTTTTCCATACCTTTCTTCTCTAACTCTGCTATATTAGGTGCTTGCTCAAGATATCTCAAGGTCATGCTTGACTTCACCTTTACTTAACAGTCAAATCATTATTAATCATATCACCTTTTCTTAATTTACATCTCTAAAATATGGAAATGTAAAAGAGAGAAGGCAACGAAGCCATCAGAACACTCAGTGGTGTCTTTACTTCTTAACTGTTTTCTAAAATATTATTTAACTCAGTTCAATTCAGTGGAAATTTTAGTAATTATCGGATGAATTTATGTATACACCACTGTGGAAAATAAAAAAACAAGTCTCAATTATCTTTGATTCAGCCTCAGTTAAGATAAATGTTGAAACCAGAGGCTAAAAGTTTCAAATAGTACTACATGAGAAAATATGGGGAAAAAGTTTAAGACGTTGACACAAGCATTTTTGACAATGCAAAACACTGGATTAAACATTACCCTTTGCTTAGAGAGATAAGGCAGTTTAGCAAATATTTACATACCAGTTTTCACAACATTTAGGCCTAATCTTTGCTTCTATATATTGTCAATATAAAGTTGAGTTTCCAAAGCTGTTTACTAAAAAAAGGGCAAAGAGCATTTCTATCATATCGCAAGGTTTGTTTTAGTCACTCTAAAGACTGTTGACTTGTAACCCTGAGACTATGAATGTTTATGACAGGAAATTGCATGTTAGAATGTTTGGGGGAGAAAACTGTACTTGTTTGCTTCAACTTGTAAACTGTGTTTGTCCTAGGAGGTTGATTTTACTCAACAACTCTTTGATAATTCATCTGCCATTTTTGACTTCACTGATCCAGCTCTAATGAGCTCAACAAGGAAAAGAGAATGTACAAATTAGTTGGGAATTAAGGAGATAGCTGAAGGCATTCCTTGGGAAAAGGGATTTTACTGACAAAATAAATGACTAACAGAAGAACTTTAAAACAGGAATACGGATTGCAGACTCTGTAGCAGCTCCAAACTGGAAACTATCCAAATACTGCCTGATGATAGTAGCTTGCATAAATATGCTGTGCTATATTTACTCAATGGAATACTATACAGAAATGAGAACGAACCAACTACAATCAGACACAACATAGTTGGATATTATAAACAAAATGTTGAGCAAAAGAAGCCAGACACAAGAGAACATGCTGTATATTTCCATTCATTTAAAGTTCAAAACCAGATAAAACTAATTTAGAGTGTTGGAATAGTGCTTATCTCTGGGCAGTAATGCTCGAAAGGAGGCATGATGGGAGTATTCTGGGGAACTGATACTGTTCTATTTCTTAAATTACAGGTTTATTTGAGTAGTTTTCTATACGCTACCCTTTAATAAATGTTTTTTAAAACCCCATGCAATATGGAATCTCCATTTTCAATGGCACTTTATCTACTTCCCCAAATAATTTGATTAGTTTTTCAGATTCAGGAAGGATGCTAGACACTGGGAACACTGAGGTGAGAAACAGACTCTGTCCTCAAAGATCTCGAGGTATGATGAGGGAGTGGTTCTGACATAGGGTGAATAAGGTAAGCAGAGGGTTCTCCGATTGTACACAGGTGGGTGCCTTTCCCAGTCTGGAGATGGGAGGGGTTGTGGAAGGCTTCCAGTGAGAGGTGATGCTTGAGCCATGTCTTAAAGATTGTATAGGCATTAGCCAGGCAGAGAAGGAAGCAAAGAAGAATCTCAGAGGGAGGAATTCTCAATGGGGAAATCATAAGAGAACATGCACATAATTGGATATGGCGTGAGTATAGCATACAAATAATGTAGTAAAGAGGTAAGCAAGGGCCTGATCCAGTAGGAAACTGTGCTCATGAGCTGAGGGGCTTTGGGCTTTATTCTGGGATGGATAGGAAGTCATTGAAAGGTTTTAAGCAGGGGAATGCTGTGATTATTGTGATCCTATTGGTACTTTTTTTTTCAGCCTTATTGAAGTATAATTGACAGATAAAATTGTAATATATTTAAAGTTTACAGTGTGGTGATTTGATATATGTATACTATGTATACATTGTGAAAAAATTTCCACAATTGAATTAATTAACATATCCATCACCTCACATATTTACCTTTATCTTTTTGTGAGAATGCTTAAGACCTCAGCAAATTTCAGTATATAGTTCGAAGTTGCTAAGAGACTAGATCTTTTCTTTTTTTAAGATTTTATTTTTTTTCCTTTTTCTCCCCAAAGCCCCCCAGTACATAGTTGTATATTCTTCGCTGTGGGTCCTTCTAGTTGTGGCATGTGGGATGCTGCCTCAGCGTGGTTTTGATGAGCAGTGCCATGCCCACGCCCAGAATTCGAACCAACGAAACACTGGGCCGCCTGCAGCAGAGCGCACGAACTTAACCACTCAGCCACGGGGCCAGCCCCAAGAGACTAGATCTTAAATGTTCTCTCCACACACACACATAAGATAATTATGTGCCATGATAGAGGTACTAGCTAATGCTTTGGTGGTAATCATATTGCAATATATGTGTCAAATCAACACATTGTACAACTTAAACTTACACAATGTTACATGTCAATTATATCTCAATAAAAAACTGTACAATACGTTATTATCAACTATAGTCACTATGCTATACATTAGATCCTCAGACCTTATTCATCTTATAACTGAAAGTTTGTGCCCTTTGACCAACCTCTCCTCATTTCCCCCACCCCCCCCAGCCCCTAGCAACCACCATTCTACTCTGTTTCTATGAATTCGACTTTTTTTTTTACCTTTCACATATAAGTGATACCATGCAGTATTTGTCTTTCTCTTTCTGGTTTATTTCACTTAGCATAATGCCCTCCAGGTTCATCTATGTTGTTGCAAATGGCAAGATTTCCTTCTTTTTAAAGGCTGAATGATATTCCTCTCTCTATATATGCCACATTTTCTTTATCCGTTCATCCATTGATGGGCACTTATGGGTTGTTTCCATATCTTGGTTATTGTGAATAATGCTGCAATGAACATGGGAGTGCAGATATCTCTTTGAGATAATGTTTTAATTTCCTTTGGCTATATACCCAGAAGTGGGATTGCTGGATCATATGGTAGTTCTAGTTTTAATTTCTTGAGGAATATCCATATTGTTTTCCACTGTGGCTGCACCAATTCACATTCCCACCAATAGTGTGCAAGTGTTCGCTTTTCTCCACAGCCTCCCAATACTTCTTATTTCTTGTCTTTTTGATAATAGCCATTCTAACAGGTGTGAGGTGATATCTCATTGTGGTTTTGATTTGAATTTCCCTGATGATTAGGGATGTTGAGCACCTTTTCATGTTCCTGTTGGCCATCTGTATGTCTTTGGAAAAATATCTATTCAGGTCCTTTGCCCATTTTTTTTTTTTTGCTTGAGGAAGATTCGCCCTGAGCTAACATCTGTGCCAATATTCCTCTATTTTGTATGTAGGATGCATGCACAGCATGGCTGATGAGTGGAGTAGGTCTGGACCTGGAATCCGAACCCACAAACCCAGGCCGCCAAAGCGGAGAATGTGGAACTTTAATCAGTTGGCCATGGGGCCTGCCCCTCCTTTGCCCATTTTTTAAATTGGGATATTTGTGGGGTTTTTTTTAGCCAAGTTGTATGAGTTCCTTGTATATTTTGTATATTAACCTCTTAGTGGATATGTGACTAGCAAATATTTTTTCTCACTCCATAGATTCCCTTTTCATTTTGTTGATGGTTTCCTTTGCTGTACAGAAGCATTTAGTTTGATGTAGTTAGACTTATTATTTTTGCTTTTGTTGCTGTTGGTGTCAAATTCAAAAAATCATCGCCAAGATCATGTCAAGGAGTTTTTCCCTAAGTTTTTTTCTAGCAGTTTTATGGTTTCAGGAGTTATGTTCAAGTCTGTAATCCACTTTTAGTTAATTTTTGTGTATAGTGTAAGATAGGGGTCCAGTTTTCCCAGCACCATTTATTGAAGACACTTTTCTTTCTTTTTTTTGTTTTTGTTTTTGTTTTTTTTTTGGAGGAAGATTAGCCCTCAGCTAACTACTGCCAGTCCTCCTCTTTTTGCTGAGGAAGCCTGGCTCTGAGCTAACATCCGTGCCCATCTTCCTCTAGTTTATACGTGGGACGCCTACCACAGCATGGCTGCCAAGCAGTGCCATGTCCGCACCCGGGGTCCGAACCAGCGAACCCCGGGCCGCCGAGAAGCGGAACGTGCAAACTTAACCGCTGCGCCACCGGGCCGGCCCCAAGACACTTTTCTTTCTATTGTGTATTCTTGATGCTTTTGTTGGAAATAAATTGATCATATATGCATGGGTTTATTTCTTGGCTCTCAATTCTGTTCCGTTGATCTATGTGTCTGTTTTTATGCCAATACCGTACTGTTTTGATTATTATAGCTTTGTAGTATAGTTTGAAATCAGGAAGTGTGATGCCTCCAGCTTTGTTCTTCTTTCTAAGATTGTTTTGGCTACTTATGCTGTTTTGTGGTTCCATACAAATTTTAGGATTGTCTGTTCTATTTCTGTGAAAAATGCCATTGAAATTTTGATAGGGATTGCATTGAATCTGTAGATTGCTTTGGGTAGTATGGACATTTTAACAGTGTTAATTCTTCCAATCCATGAACACAGAACATCTTTCCATTTGTTTGTCTCCTCTTTAATTTCTTTCATCAATGTACAGATCTTTCATCTTCTTGGTTAAATTTATTCCTAAGTATTTTATTCTTTTTGATGGCTATTGTAATTGGGATGGTTTTCTTAATTTCTCTTTCCAATAGTTCATTGTTAATGTATAGAAATGCAACAGATTTTTTATTGAGGTAAAATTAGTATATAACATTATTTTAGTTCCAGGTGTACAACATAGTGACTCAGTCTTTGTATACACTACAAGTGATCACCACAGTAAGTCTAGTTACCATCTGTCACCACACAATTGACCCCCTTCACCTATTTTGAAATGCAACAGATTTTTGTATGTTGATTTTGTATCCTGCAACTTTACTGAATTAATTTATTAATTCTAACAGTTTTTTCCTATATATAAGATTACATCATCTGCAAACAGAGACAATTTTACATCTTTCTTTCTGATTTGGATGCCCTTTATTTCTTTTTCTTGCCTAATTGCTATGGTTAGAACTTCAAGTACTATGTTGAATAAAAGTAGTGAGAGTGGGCATCCTTGTCTTGTTCCTGATCTTAGAGTAAAAGCTTTTAGCTTTTCACCACTGAGTATGATGTTAGCTGTGAGTTTGTCATATATGGCCTTTATTAGGTTGAGGTAAACTCCATTTATACCTAATGTGTTGAGAGTTTTTATCATGAAAGAATGTTGAATTTTGTCAAATGCTTTTCCTCCATCTATTGAGATATGATTTTCATACTTCATTTTGTTAATGTGGTGTATCACATTTATTGACTTGTGTATATTGAACTATCCTTGCATCCCAGGAATAAATCTCACCTGATCATGGTGTGTGATCCTTTTAAAGTACTGTTAAATTTGACATGCTAATATTTTGTTGAGGATTTTTACATCAATATTAATCAGGGATATTAAGCTGTAATTTTTTTTTCTTGTAGTGTCCTTGTCTGGCTTTGGTATCAGGGTAATGCTAGCCTGGTAAAATGAGTTTGGAAGTGTCCTATCCTCTTTAGTCTCCTATTGGTACTTTTGAATGATCATTCTGGCTGCTGTGGGGAACCTGGTGAGTTCTCCTAGGTGGGTAGATGAACCTGAGCAGACACAACAACAACAGCAAACGTTCAAACAAGAAAAAAAACAAGATTTGGGATGTAACAGGGTATGTGGGCTGAGGCAGGGAAATATTGGAAACAATTATGAAGAGTCTTCTATGATAGGAAAGCACTGCTCCTGGTCCCTGTGAAAGATATTAGCAGTCAGAATAAGTCCACTGGTGGCCACCCAATACCACAGTGTTGCAACAGTTCTTTTGCTTTGCCTTAAACCCATAATCATTTACTCAGATACATCCATGAGAGCTTTCATTGCACAATTCTCTCATAGATGCATCCAAAAATTCTGACCATCAGAACTGTGAATAATTTTAGTTGTCTCCAGAGTCTTCCATTGTTTCAGGTTCCTAGCCCATGAACCTGTGATTCAGTAAAGAGATGCTTTGAGCACCTCAGAAACCAGCAGAAGCATGTCCTCAAGTACTTTCCCACCCTCCAGTTCGGTGGGTGAAGTGTCAAACCACCAAGCCTGGGTTGTAAGTCCAGGGGCTTGGAATCAGTCTAATTTTTCATACCAAAAGTACATAGCAAGTTTTTATCTGTCAATAAATATCTAGGTGAGGATGATTCCTGCGTTAAATATGAGGGAAGGGGCAGAATAGGGAACAACTTTTTACCCAAAGGCAACGTTAGAATTTACAGTTGGGTGTTCTCATCATATTTATAAAAGGTTATTTATTTATTTTTTACAGTGAAAGAAAGATTAACCCACAGGGTTTTAGCTATGCACAATAAAGCAAAACAGAAATTATGGTTTTGAAATCCAAGGCAAATGACGTTTTGACTTTAATGGCTTGGTTACTTCTACAGACAAAAATGTTTGCTGAAAAATTAGAGGGGAAAGAAGTGTTCCCTAGGTGTTAGAAGAGGAATAATATAGCCCTTCTAAGATGCTTTGTTCCTCCAAAACCCAGACACTGCATGTGCTTTATAAACTAAGAACTTCTGCCCTTTTTTAGTATATCAAAAAGGGAAATCTGCGTTGAGAAGTGTGGCGTGGATCAATGTCTTTTGGCTAAGGAGAAAAGACCCCATGAAATCCTTTTTAACCAAGTTTTGAATGTAGTCAATGTTTAGTATGCAGAATGAGAAACTATCCATGACTTAAAAAGTTGGTTCACAGTGTGGAATTTTAGAGCTAGATATTTATTGACAGATAACAACTTGTTAAGTGCTGTTGGACAAAGAATTAGACTGATTCCAAGCCTCCTGGACTCACAACCCAGGTTTCACGGGTTGACACTTCACCCACTGAACTGGAGGGTGGGCAAGTGCTTGATGACATGACGTTAGGATGTCACCGTCTCCTACCCCTTACCTACATTCTTTGTGCCCAGCCTGGATATATCATGCCAAACTTGGAGTTTGAGCTTAAATTGGTAACCCCGGTCGTTAAAGTGTTAACTATATAACTGGAATTTCAACATCTGTGCAATTGTTTTGTCTTTCCTGAATTAGTTCTCTGAATTAGTTCATCCTTGCGAAGTGGAATAATATTTAATATTTCTACAGTTTTCAAAAGATGGTGCTGAAGATTTAAAGATGACATTTTCTACAATCCCCTAGTGGCAACACATTTTATTTATTTATTTTTATTTTATTGAGGTCATAATAGTTTATAACATTGTGAAATTTCAGTTGTATATTATTATTTATCAGTCACCATATATATGTGCCCCTTTACCTCTTATGCCCACCCCCAACCCCCTTCCCCTCTGGTAACCACTAAGCTGTTCTCTTTGTCCACGTGTTTGTTTATCTTCCACATATGAGTGAAATCATATGGTGTGTGTCTTTCTCTCTCTGGCTTATTTTGCTTAACATAATACCCTCGAGGTCCATCCATGTTGTTCCAGATGGGATGATTTTGTCTTTTTTATGGCTGAGTAGTATTGCATTGTATATATATATCACATCTTCTTTATCCATTCATCAGTTGATGGCCACTTGGGTTGCTTCCATGTCTTGGCCATTGTGAATAATGCTACAGTGAACATAGGGGTGCATAAGTCTCTTTGAATTGTCGATTTCAAGTTCTTTGGATAAATGCCCAGTAGTGGGATAGCTGGGTTGTATGGTATTTCTATTTTTAATTTTTTGAAAAATCTCCATACTGTTTTCCATAGTGGCTGCACAGTTTGCATTCCCACCAGCAGTATATGAGGGTTCCCTTTTCTCCACATCCTCTCCAATATTTGTTGTATTTTTCTTGTTAATTATAGCCATTCTGACAGGTGTAAGGTGTATCTCATTGTAGTTTTGATTTGCATTTCCCTGATGATTAGTGATGTTGAACATTTTTTCATGTGCCTGCTGGCCATCTATAGATCTTCTTTGTAAAAATGTCTGTTCAGATCCTCTGCCCATTTTTTGATTAGGTTGTTTGTTTTTGTGTTGTTAAGTTGTATGAATTCTTTATAAATTTTGGAGATTAACCCCTTGTCGGATATATGATTTGCAAATGTTTTCTCCCAGTTGGTGGGTTGTGTTTTCATTTTGTTCTTGATTTCCTTTGCCTTGCAGAAGCTCTGTAGTCTGATGAAGTCCTATTTGTTTCTTTTTTTCTTTTGTTTCCCTTGCCTGAGTAGACATGGAATTCAAAAAATCCTTCTAAGACTGATGTCAAAGAGTGTACTGCCTATATTTTCTTCTAGGAGTTTAATGGTTTCATGCCTTACCTTCAAGTCTTTAATCCATTTTGAGTTAATTTTTGTGCATGGCAAAAGAATGGTCTACTTTCATTCTTTTGCATGTGGCTGTCCAGTTTTCCCAACACCATTTATTGAAGAGACTTTCCTTTCTCTGTTGTATATTCTTACCTCCTTTGTCAACAATTAGCTATCCATAGGTGTGTGGTTTTATCTCTGGGCTTTCAATTCCATTCCGTTGATCTGTGTGTCTGTTTTTGTGCCAGTACCGTGCTGTTTTGATTACTATAGCTCTGTAACATATTTTGAAGTCAGGAATTGTGATGCTTCCGGCTTTGTTCTTTTTTCTCAGGATTGCTTTAGCTATTCAGGGTCTTTTTTTGCCCCATATGAATTTTAGGATTCTTTGTTCTATTTCCGTGAAGAATGTCATTGGGATTCTGATTGGGATTGCATTGAATCTGTAGATTGCTTTAGGTAGTATGGACATTTTAACTATGTTTATTCTTCCAATCCATGAGCATGGAATATCTTTCCATTTCTCTATGTCATCTTTGATTTCTTTCAATAGTGTCTTACAGTTTTCATTGTATAGGTCTTTCACCTCCTTGGTTAAATTTATTCCTAGATATTTTATTCTTTTCATTGCAATTGTAAATGGGATTGTATTCTCAAGTTCTCTTTCTATTAGTTCATTATTAGAGTATAGAAGCACAACTGATTTTTGAAAGTTGCTTTTGTACCCTGCAACTTTGCTGTAGTTGTTGATTATTTCTAATAGTTTTCTGATGAATTCTTTAGGGTTTCCTATATATAAAATCATGTCATCTGCAAACAGCGAGAGTTTCACTTCTTCCTTGCCTATTTGGATACCTTTTACTTCCTTTTCCTTGCCTAATCACTCTTGCCAAAACCTCCAGCACTACGTTGAATAGGAGTGGTGAGACTGGGCACCCTTGTCTCGTTCCTGTTCTCAGAGGGATGGCAGTCAGTTTTTCACCATTGAGTATGATGTTGGCTGTGGGTTTGTCATATGTGGCCTTTATTATGTTGAGGTACTTTCCTTCTATACCCATTTTATTGAGAGTTTTTATCATAAACGGATGTTGGATCTTGTCAAATGCTTTCTCTGCATCTAGTGAGATGATCATGTGGTTTTTATTCCTCATTTTCTTAATGTGGTGTATTACAGTCAATTGATTTGTGGCTGTTGAACCATCCCTGCATCCCTGGTATAAATCCCACTTGATCATGGTATATGATCCTTTTAATGAGTTGCTGTATTCAGTTTGCCAATATTTTGTTGAGGATTTTTTGCATCTATGTTCATCAGCAATATTGGCCTGTAGTTTTCTTTGTGTTGTCCTTGTCTGGCTTTGCGATCAGTCTGATGTTGGCCTCATAAAATGTGTTAGGAATGTTCCATCTTCTTCACTTTTTTGGAATAGCTTGAGAAGGATAGGTATTAAATCCTCTTTGATTGTCTGGTAGAATTCTCCAGGGGAGCCATCTTGCCCTGGACTTTTATTTTTTGGGAAGGTTTTTGATTACTGTTTCAATCTCTTGTGATTTGTCTATTCAGAGTCTCTATTTATTCTTGATTCAGTTTTGGGAAGTTGTATGAGGCTAAGAATTTATCCATTTCTTATAGATTGTCCAATTTGTTGGCATATAGTTTTTCATAGTATTCTCTTATAATCCTTTGTATTTCTGTGGTATCCATTGTAATTTTTCCACTTTCATTTCTAATTTTATTTATTTGAGCCTTCTCTCTTTTGTTCTTAGTGAGTCTGGCTAAGGGTTTGTCAATTTTGTTTATCTTCTCAAAGAACTAGCTCTTAATTTTATTGGTCCTTTCTACTGTTTTTTTATTTGTTTCAATTTCACTTATTTCTGCTCTAATTTTTATTATTTCCCTTCTTCTGCTGACTTTGGGCTTTGTTTGTTCTTCTTTTTCTAGTTCCGTTAGGTGTAGTTTAAGATTGCTTATTTGAGATTTTTCTTGTTTGTTAAGGTGGGCCTGTGTTGCTATGAATTTCTCTCATATGACTACTTTTGCTGCATCCCATATGAATTGGTATGGTATATTTCCATTTTCACTTGTCTCCAGATATTTTTTGATTTCTCCTTTAATTTCTTCAATGATCCATTGGTTGTTCGGTAGCATGTTGTTTAGTCTCCACACATTTGTCACTTTCCCAGCTTTTATCTTGCACTTGATTTCTAGTTTGATAGCATTATGGTCAGAAAAGATGCTTGATATGATTTCAATCTTCTTCAATTTATTGAGGCTTGCCTTGTTTCCCAACATATGGTCTACCTTTGAGAATGTTCCATGTCCACTTCAGAAGAATGTGTATTTTGCTGTTTTTGGATGGAGTGTTCTATACATATCTATTAAGTTCACCTGCTCTAGTTTTTCATTTAATTCCACTATTTACTTGTTGACTTTCTGTCTGGATGATCTATCCATTCATGTAAGTGGGGTGTTGAGGTCCCCTACTATTATTGTGTTGCTTTTAATATCTCCTTTTAGGTCTGTTAATAGTTGTTTTATGTATTTTGGTGCTTCTCTGTTGGGTGCATAGATATTTATAAGTGTTATGTCCTCTTGATGGAGTGTCCCTTTTATCATTATATACTGCTCCCCTTTGTCTCTCATTGCCTTTTTTTTTTTTTAAGATTTTATTTTTTCCTTTTTCTCCCCAAAGCCCCCCCAGTACATAGTTGTATATTCTTTGTTGTGGGTCCTTCTAGTTGTGGCATGTGGGACGCTGCCCCAGCGTGGTCCGACGAGCAGTGCCATGTCCGCGCCCAGGATTCGAACTAACGAAACACTGGGCCGCCTGCAGTGGAGCGCGCGAACTTAACCACTCCGCCACGGGGCCAGCCCCTCTCATTGCCTTTTTTATCTTGAAGTCTACTTTGTCTGATATAAGTATGGCAACACCTGCTTTCTTTTGTTTGCCATTAGTTTGGAGTATAGTCTTCCAACCCTTCACTCTGAGCCTGTGTTTGTCTTTAGAGCTGAGATGTTTTTCCTGGAGGCAGCATATTGTTGATCTTGTTTTTTAATCCACCCAGCCACTCTGTGTGTTTTGTTGTTGTTGTTGTTGTTGTTGTTTCTGTGAGGAAGATTGGCCCTGAGCTAAAATCTGTTCCAATGTTCCTCTATTTTGTATGTGGGATGCTGTTACAGCATGGCTTGATGAGCAGCGTGCAGGTCCAGGCCCAAGATCTGAACCTGCGAACCCTGGGGCACTGAAGCAGAACGCACAAACCCAACCACTATGCTGCTAGACTGGCCCTCACTCTGTCTCTTTTGATTGGATAATTCAATCCATTTACATTTAGAGCGATTATTGACATATGAGGGCTTAATACTGCCATTTTATCACTTGTTTTTCAGCTGTTCTGTATTTCCCTTGTTTCTCATCCCATGTATTTCCGACTGCCAATTCAGTTTGGTAGTTCTTTATGATGGTTTTCTCAGTATTTATCATTTGTGTCTCTGTTCTGATTTTTGTTTAGTGGTTACTGTGATGTTTGTATAAAAGATCTCATTGATGAGATAGTCCCTTTTCTGATAGCCTCTTTCCTTAGTCTAAGCAGCTTCCATCCCTTTCCTCTTCCCTGTCTAAGTTATTGTTGTCACAACTTATTCCATTTTGTGTTGTGAGTTTGTGGTTAAAATGAAGTGATTATAGTTATTTTTAATGTTTTCCTTCCCTTTACCTTTAATATTTTCACTGGATAGAGTATTCTTGGCTGAAAGTTTTTGTCTTTTGGAATTTAGAATATATCATTCTACTATATTCCACTCTCTCCTAGCCTGTAAGCTTTCTGCTGAGAAATCTGCTGAAAGCCTGATGGGGTTCCTTTGAAGGCTATTTTCTTCTGTGTTGCTACCCTTAATATTTTTTCTTTGTTTTTGACTTTTGTCAGTTTTACTAATATATGCCTTGGAGAAGGTCTTTTTACATTGATGTATTTAGGAGTTCTTTTAGCTTCTTTTACTTGTAATTCCAGGTCTTTCCCCAGGTTTGGGAAGTTCTCAGCTATTATTTCTTTGAAGAAGCTCTCTGCTCCTTTCTCCATCTCTTCTCCCTCTTGAATACCTATAATCCTTATGTTGCATTTCCTAATTGAGTCAGATATTTCTCGGAGAGTTTCTTCATTTCTTTTTAGTCTTAGTTCTCTCTCCTCCTCCATCTGAGGCATTTCTATATTTCTGCCCTCTAAATTGCTAATTCTGTCCTCCATAATATCAGTTCCATTATTTAAGGACTCTAGATTTTTCTTTATCTCATTCATTGTGTTTTTCATCTCCAACATTTCTGATTGTTTTTTTTAATGGTTTCAATGTCTTTTGTGAAGAATTCCGTCTGTTCATTAATTTTCCTGATTTCATTGAACTGTCTTTCTGAGTTTTCTTGTAATTTGTTTTTTTAATGATAGCTATTTTGAATTCTCTGTCATTTAGATTATAAATTTCTGTGCCTTCAGGATTGATTTCTGGGTACTTGTCATTTTCCTTCTGGTCTGGAGTGTTACTATACCTCTTCATACTATTTGATGAGGTGGATTTGTGCTTTCGCATATGGTAGTATCTGGTCACGGGTTCCACCTGCCACCACAGGGGCGGGTCAGGAGCTATGTATTCTGAGCCTACCAAGATCCCTGGCAGCTGTGCCTGTCCTTTGGAAGCTATGCTGACAGAGTCTGTCTGTGTTTGCTGGCTTGCTGCTGTTGTTTTATAAACATATGTGCTAGTGCTTTGGTGGGGGCCCCTCGCTCTGGTCGACTGGCCAAGCTGGTGCAACAGGCAGGGGGATGGGTGCTTTGTTTTGCATGCATGATCCCAGGGGCACTTCCACTC
Source organism: Equus caballus (assembly GCF_041296265.1). Lineage (NCBI taxonomy): Eukaryota > Metazoa > Chordata > Mammalia > Perissodactyla > Equidae > Equus > Equus caballus. The sequence continues at coordinate 15,885,544 of NC_091715.1, forward strand.
TGCACTCACTCTTTGCCCTCCTAAGGTGCTCATCTTGGTGAAGATGCCCCTGTGATTGCTTAGCCTCTTCAGTGTGGAGCTTCCCCACAGACTGGTAGGCAACTCCGAGAGTTAAGGCATTCCTATGGAGGGCTGTCCCCTCCCCCATCTCCTCTCAGAGCCTCATGTGGTTCTGCACCCTAAGCTGCTGCCATTAGGTGAGGGAGAGGAGATCCACTTACCTCCTTTCACTGCCTCCTGGGGGGTCCATCACCTCCACCTTCAGATGTATGACTGTGTGGATCTCCCAGATGTCTATTATGTTGTGTGAATGTCTTCTGTTGGCTTATTTATTTTTATTTTTTATTTCTGTTGGTTTATGAGTGTTCTTTTTATTGTATCTTAGGGGGGAAAGTCTAAGGGAAGAGCTCACTCTGCCATGATGCTGACATCACCTCCCACATTTTCTTTTTGATCATTGAAAAGTAAAGGCATCAATGACCCAAACTATCTGAGCAGAATAAAGTCTACAATAGGATGCACAGGGACTAGAATGCAGGATTGTGCCATCTGACATGTAGTAGGCACAAAAGAATGTAAAGTACCCAACACCCAAGTGAAAACAGCAATTCTTCATGAAATAAATTCATGCACTTGGTTCCAAAGATCCATGCAAAGCAGTGATAGCTATATTATTTTCTGTCTGGCTTGGCATGTACCTGTGCATAACCTAGGGAACAGACCTGCCTCTGGAGGGGTTGGGGTGAAGAAATTTTGTTCTCTTCTTCTGGCAGCAAGCCATGGTTTCTCATATCATCTTTAATAAATACAGCTTAAAATGGAAGCAATCTCAGTTTTTATGAGTAACAGAGGGGATTTTTTTTCTACTTTTACAAATCTTTTTATTTTATATTTTTAATTGAGGTTGATAGTTTACAACCTTGTGAAATTTCAGTTGTACATTATTATTTGTCAGTCATATTATAGGTGCATTACCTCACCCTTTGTGCCCACCCCCTAACCCCCTTTCCAAAAGAGGGGATTTTTTTCCACAAGGGTTAAGGATTTGCAAAGGGCACAAGCAGCTGTTTTCTGGGCACTTAAAGAAGCTGATGGAACTGCTTAAACCTGGAATCATAACTCTGGGGCCAAAAGATGATAGTTCAAGGCAGAGGAAAATTGTAGGCAGAAAACAGGGTGGGGTAGGAGTGGTGGTGGTGGGGGGGTGCACTACAGAGGGAGAAACTGTAGGAAGTGGAGGTATTTACAAGACTTGGGGGAGGGGATATGTTTCCTTAAACAACTTTCAGATTTAATGTTTTGATGTGGTTATCTGTTAATTAACTCTCTCTGTAGCTTTGAGCTGAGGAGGAATTTTCTAGCTGGTACCTTCCTGAAGAAAGTGAAGCACAAGCTAGACTCCTTCTCCAACAAAAATAACCCAGAAGTTTGGTGCCTGAGGATTGTTAAAGCCAAGGGCTACACTGGTAAGCAGTCTCAGCCCTTGGGTTCTGAATTTCAATTGTTTTCTCAAAACAGATGCACTATTTTTGAAAGTCATTTGCCCCAGCTTTACTATTTGACCTAAATCAATCTTTTGGCTTTTGGAGATCTCAGGCATTCTCTTCGTCTATATAACAGACTTAGTGGCTCATCTTGAAGAGACTCAGACTGGATGAATAATTGCCTTGAAAAAAACCAGAAGCAATGACTCATCATTCTAAAAATCCATACTGCTTGGCATTTACAGCACTCCTACTCTGTATCATAGGAGATGAAAAAAGAATTTGCTGTTTGTGCCCTCTGAAGAGTGAATCTTTTTCCTATCCCTGGAAGAGTAGGTACATTATCAATGGAGCAGGTCATTTCAGACAAAACCTCCAGTCCTTTCAAGGACGTTGGGAGCAGGAAGTACATGTCACTACAGGCCTGAGGTCTTTGGCTCACAAGAATCTTTATCTTTGGGTACAATGCTAGGGACCCAGCAATGGCTCTGGTGGCAGTACCATGATTAGGATCCACAGCTTTTGCCTTCTGCTCCTCACTATTGGCCTGTCCTCAGGCTCTTCCCAGAAACCAGATTGGCAGAAATAAAAAATCAAGAGAAAAGGTGTAGAGGTTGGAACTTGAGTCTTAAAGGGAGCCACTGGGGACACATTGCCCCAACCAGGAGGGTCATAAGGGCTTCTGTATACCTCAGTTGTGGTGGAGAAAGGCCAGTGAAGAAGAGGAAAAGAGATGGACCTCAAATGGCATTTGTGGCAAAAATTGACTAGCTATTCAACAAACTCTTTTCTCTTCCTCCTGGCACCTTACTAGACTATATTTCCCAGCCTCCCCTGCAGTTTGGTCATGCCACATGACTGAGTTCTGGCCAATGCAATATGGGTGGGAAAGCCACTTATGCCACTTCCAGGCATGGGCCTTTTAAAACCTACTGTGCAACCAATCTCTCTTACTCTCTTTCTCTCTCCCTCTAGCCCACCCTTCTCCACCATCCCCTGATAGAATCAATGCTCAGAGTAACCTTGGAAGCCATGTTTTGGAGATTTTAGAGCCTTCTTCAACCTGAAGTCCTGAATGACTATGAGAACAGAGGCCCCCATCGCCAACTCCCTGTACTAACTGTACTTTTTACGATCAAGAAATAAACTTCTGTCTTGCTAAACTACTAAGATTTTGGGGTTTATCTATTATAACAGCTAGCTTTACCTTAACTAGTACAGAATTCAATGTAATAGAAGAAACACTTTTGTATGGCAGTTGAAATTATTATTCACATCTACTTGAAGCCTGTTTAGATTTTTTTTTCTAGTTTTACATTGTGATGACATAGTTTTAAAGACTTATGACTCCCCAGAAGGAAGGAATTACAGACATAGGCTAGGCCCAAAGCCTAAGCACCTGGAGAATGGGCAGAGTTCCTTTGAGCACAGAAACGTGCCAGAAAGAAAGAAGACAAAAGGTGACTTCATTTCTCCTGATTACAGAGATGTGGGAAGAAAGGGTGGTAACCACTTAAATTTTTTAAAAAAAATTATTTCCAATTGAAACAGCCTGTATTTGGAAAGTTTGAAAAATGCATATTTTTAAAAAGGTTAGAAAAACCTACATAATTACAAACATATGATCTTGACTGATATCCTCCAAAATTAGGCTGATATTTAGTATTGAGGTTTTGTATTGGAGTCCCAGAGACTTTTTGGTATATAGTATATTTCTCCATTTCACTCCATTAATTAGAAGCTAGATTCTGCTGCTCTGAATTGTCAAATTCAGACTCTTTTGTCTATCCTGCTTCAGGGTGCCAGTGAGTCTAAACCAGCCTGTAAGAGCTGCATCTGAAACTACTTGAGGCTTCTGCAGCCCCTTTGGATCTTCTCCAGGTCACCTAGATTGGTCTATCCATCCTCATCTGTTTTCCTGGTTTCTTGACCACTTTTTAATTTAATTTCCCAGTTCCCACTTTCTGCCTAGCCCTCCTGGGTCAGCCATCTAATATTGTACATCTAATATTGTACTTGGCCTCTGGTATGATCCTAAAACAATGCTCAATCGTCAACCAATGTTCAACTGTCAAAGCCAGAACACAGGCTGGTCAGTGGGGATATTTCCATGTGGTCACAGCATGACATGTGGCAGTAATGCTGGTTACCATGAGCTCAAAGAGCACGATCAGGCTCTGCTACCTCAGGCACATTTCACTGTACAGGACACTAGTCATTTACGGGGATTCCCAAGCCTCAATTTTAGACACTAACTTTACCCAACACCTATCACTAGCCTTTTACCAGTGCTATTACAGAAGAGCAGAGCCATGATTTGAGTTTCCTGTGCTATGCCTTTCTGTGCCTCACTGTAGCAGATGCTATCATTGCCTTGCCCATATCTCCTTGGCATTACCGATGTTTACTGTGGGCTGCTTACTGTAAACATCTGTGATTCTCTGCTCGAGGGCATGTTTTCAGTTGCAAAGCATACTCAGCCTGAAGCCCTAAAGAGCTAATGCCCCCAGAAGTAGCCCTTAACCAACAAGCAATGGGGAATTGGTGGATAAGCGCCCAGCTTCCTCAACCTTAGGTGGAATAACCCTGAGGCATGTTCTACACGGTCTCCTAGAGTTTCCCAGTAGGGTTGAGCTCCAGTTGTCCACAGTGGCAGCTGGCTTGCTAACAAATAATTAACTGGCTTTCTTACCTTCTCTATCTCATTTCCCCATCCCCTACTGATGCTTCCAAGGATTGCCTTCCAAATAGACCACTTGCACCCAAATCCTTCTCTCAGGGTCTGCTTACAGAAGTACCCGAGCTAAGAAACCTGTTCTCTTCTGATTATAAAATGAAGCAGAGAAATGACCCATAAAAATTTAGCAAAAGAAGGAAGAGGCAAGAACAGAGGTCTATATATTCCATAGAATAAACAATGGAGTTTCTTCATAGAGATTATTTATTATTCTAGACTTGTGCTGTCTGATCCAGTAGCCACTAGCCACGTGTGGCTGTTGAGCACTTGAAACGTGACTAGAGCAACTGAGAAAATAAATCTTAAATTTTGTTTAATTTTAATCCGTTTAAATCTAAATAGCCACACATGGCTAGTGGCTGTGGAATTGGATGGTACAGATTATGGAACACTTTCATCATTGCAGGAAGTTCTATTGGGCAGCAGTAGTGTGGAGCAAGGGTAAGAAAATGTTTTCTATAAAGGGCCAGATAGTAAATATTTTAGATTTTGTGGGCCTTATGATCTCTGATACAACTAGCTCAGCTCTGCTGTTGTAGTGTGAAAGTAGCCACAGACAACATGTAAATGACTGAGCATGGCTGCATCCCAATAAAACTTTATGGACACTGCAATTTGAATTTCAGATAATTTTCACATGTCACAAAATATATCATTCTTGTTTTAATTTTTTTCTAGCCATTTGAGAGTGTAAAACCATTCCTAGCTCATGACACTGTACAAAAACAGGTGGTGGGCCATCGTCTGTTGACCCTTGTTCTAGACTAACATCACTGTTAACTGTTACAGGGGGAATCATTATTCAGATGCCCCAATAATCCAATGCAGATCGTGACATCAGCGACCAAAGTATCAAATGAGCTGCTTACTCTAAACTAAATCAACCTTTGAAGATGAAAAGCTTAGATCAGGCTGTGGATTACTCTCAACCGAAGTTGGCAAGGAGGAATTTTTTCCTGATGTTCATAAGGTTCCTTCCATGGTAGTCACTGAGCATCATGAGAGCTGCTCTTGAGAAAATCGTCAAAGCCCAGAATGTTCCTGCATCCCTCTTGTGGCCCATTTTGCTTCTCACGACAGCACTCTCCTCACACAGAGGAACCCGATGGTGTTCTCGAACCCCTTGATTCCTATTCATTTGCCCTGTCTGCTACATTTCTTTCTCAACCTCCTGCCTTTGCCACAAAGATCAATACTCAGGCCTGGCAAAGCTTTCAAATGGCTCCTGGCATGATAAAAGGTTAGTTTTCAAAAACACAGTGTTCTCAGAATACGAGGCCATCAAAATAGCTAGTTTAATCTTGAGACACCAGGAACTAAAGAAGTGTTATCTATATGACACAGACAATTCTTTATTTTTGAGACTTGTCTCAGAGCCAGCTCCAAGGAAAATGGGGAGGCGAAGGGAGTGGGCCTGGGAGAGTTTCCAGCTGGACAATTTAACACAACAGTTCTTCACCGTTACTCATCAGAGAATTGGCCACATCAAGCTAAAGGATCAAAAAGGAGGCACCCGGCAGGGATCAATAAAGCAGTAGGGGAGAACCGTTTCTGGAAAAGGCTGAGCTATCTGCTCCGTCAGCTCTCAAGAGCTCCCAGAAGAAATGATGGGCACTGTCATTTTGTCAGCTCTGCCAACAGAGCCCAGAGACCCAGCTGGTACCTCTGATGCTAGCTCTTGCCACAGAGTCAAAGGTCTTGAGACGTGGAGAAGCGGGCTTTTTTGCTTCCTTTTTAAAAAATGATGCATGGTGTTTCATCAAAAGAAATTATAAAGGCGATATCCTCTTCAGCCGGGGTTTAAAACAGCCACTGAAAGCTCTTTGTAATCAATAATATAGATCTCCTTATAGACCTGCATTAAAGAGGTAGGAGCTGTGTTAACTTTACAATTTCCTTGTGGGAAGAACAAGCAGAGATTGACCACATGTATTTTTATTTCTCTCATGCTGAATGCATGTCCTACAGCGGAAGACGTACACAGCACCTATAGAGTACTTTACCCGTTAATATGTTATCATTCGACTCTCACAACACTACGCTTCTTTCAGAGGCGGAGAAATGGAACCTCGGAGAGGTCGATTTGGCCAAGTCTCTTGATGAATGGATGGTGGAGTCGGGCTGCAACCCAAGTCTTACTCCTGATTCCAAAGCCAGCCCTCGCCTGCTCTTCCAGGCTGGGTGAGAGGTTCTCTTGCAGGCAATGGTGCAGACTGGGCCTGATCTCGGTGCAGTGCTGGGGAGAGGCATGGGCAGACCTAGAAAGCCTAGCCTGGGTGCTCCTCAGCTAATCCCTCAAAACAGTATGGAGAATCCGTAAACAAATGGAATTGTTTTCTTCAAAGCCCTTACCAAGGCCAGACAGCCAGAGTCAGCCAGTTTATCCCATAAATGTGCAAAGGAGATTCTCCATTCCCAGACTATCTGCAGGTTCTCTCTCCCCATCTCTCCAGTCTCTTATTAATCCTGCTTTGGCCTTCTTTGACTCAGTCCACCAACTGATTCCCTCACATATAAGGAAACTATTTGCATACAACAGAATACCTCTGAGTTATTCTTCAGTAAACCAGGCCGGGGCAGTGGGATTGGATGTGTTCTAGAACTAGCTAGTGTTTAAATTTTCTTACATTGAGCATGTATCTTCTTTTTTAAAATTAAGCTTGTTATTTTGAGATAATTGTAGATTCACGTGCCTTGTAAGAAATAGAGACTACCCTTGTTCCCTTTACCTAGTTTCCCCTGATGGTACCGTCTTGCAAGACTATAGCATAATTGCGTTTACTTCTTAAAAAAATTTCAGCATTATTGAGGTATAATTGGCATATAAAGTTGTAAGATATTTGAAGTGTACACTGTGGTGATGCGATATATGCATACATTGTGGAAGGACTCCCTTCATCTAGTTAATTAACACATCTATCACTTCACATGTTTATGTTTTTTGTGAGAACATTTAAGTTCTACTCTCTTAGCTAATTTCAATGATGCAATACAGTGTTATCAACTAGAGTCACCATGTTATAATGTTAGATCCTCAGACCTCATTCATCTCACAGCTGAAAGTTTGTACTCTTTCACCAACCTCTCCCTATTTCCCCTACTCCTCAGCCCCTGGCAACCACTTTTCTACTCTCTGTTTCTATGTGTTTGACTTTTTTAAAGATTCCACATATAAGGTACCATGCAGTATTTGTTTTTCTCCGTTTGAGTTATTTCACTTAGCATAATGCTTCAAGGTCCACCCATGCTGTTGCAAATGGAAGGATTTCCTTCCTTCTGTATTAACTTTTATAATAAATGAAAATTGTTTCATTGCTAAGGAGAGGAAAGAGACAAGGGGGCAACTGGGGATGAACGTGAAGTCATGGGAATGGGTCTGTTTATTAATTTAAACGTGGGTGAGAGTTGTGCAAACTGAAATGACGACAGGAAGTAATGAGAGGTAAGAGAGAGGACTGAGTCCCCTAGGCCAGCTGCTGTGCTCTGCCAGAGTTTCCTGCCACTGTGTGTTTTGCACATGCTCTGCTGAACTAGCAGAGAAGAGAGAGGTATTTATTTCATTCCTGTCGGGGAAAAAAGAGACTTCCTGATTGAAACTAAATGGATTCCCCACTGGACAGACACATGGATGAGATACCACTTCCAGCGTGCTACCTTCACTCTCTCTCTGTTCTGTCCTCCTCCCCTGACATTCTAGCTCATGGGTGAGTTCATTTAGCCACATGGCAGACAAACTTTATGCCACTGAGTTGTTCATTACTCCCAGTTGTCTTCTAAACTATATCTCAAAAAAAGAGAAAGAGAACCTATTTTCTGTAATTTCCTTTCCTCCTTCATCTTCACACAGAATATTTCATTAATTTCTTTTATCATTGTGATATAAGAGCAACCAAGGGTATTGCAGAAATTTCAATCTTACTTTTCAAAGAAGACACGCTTCTGTGTTTTATTTGCCCATCTTTAGTCCCTAATGCAAGAAAATATTTTAAAAGACCATAGCGAATAACTTGTTCCTTTCAGATGCTACTTTAACTATTACTCATCTCTTATAGCATTTTCTTGTTTACAAGGCATGTAAATATCCCCCTGGGTATATAAATATGCTGAACAAATATTCCTTCTCACTGGAGGGTCACACTGGATAAGAGTCACTCAGGACGCTTTATTCTGATCTATTTTTGTGGATTTATTCTACATATTCTACACTCATTTTAATGTGACAATTTCCCTGTAGCTTAAAATAGGATATGCTTATTCTTCCTAGAATTGAGGGACACTAAAATAAATTTGACTTAAATAGTTCCACCTGAAAAAAATGCACCAAGATACCCAGGGATAGCGCCATAGGAATGAGATTTTGAAGCATACTATATACCTTTTTCTTCCAAAATTCAATACAGATGAAATATAGAAGACATCAGAGCATTCCACCCCAGACTCTGGAAACATCACCCTTGTTCAACAATTACCACTACAAGAACCCGCTTCTCTCTCCTCACCCCTCATCCCATTTTGCCTTTCCCCAGTTCAGGCATGTGGTCACCCACAGCACTCAGGTGGTGAGAGGCACCATTAGATTTTGGGTTGAGGGGGTAGAGGAGAAGCATAAGACCCAGGGCAAGCATCTTAATTTACAGTATCCTGTAAACAAATCTGATGTGAATTCCCAAGTTAAGGCTTGGAATCCACTCTTCTTAACCATGGTCTGGAGCTTGGAGACAAATTGAAGGGAAATAAGGAGAAAATAGTTGTGTCAGTTAGGACTGCATTACACTGCATGTAATAGAAACTTCCAAGAAAAATAAGAATTCTAGAGGTAGCAGTGTAGGATGCCACCAGGGACACAGGTTTCTTTCATCTTTCCATTCTGCTGTCCTTGGGCTGTAGTTGTCATTTTGAAGGTTGCAAGATGGCTGCTCCACCTCCAGACGTCATGCCCACATTCCAGGGAGGAAGAAGGTGAAGGGTAAAGGGTGAGGGCACCGAGTTTGCCCCTTTCTATCAGGGAAGCAATAGCTCTTAGGGAAGCCTCAGCCAGTTGACATCTGCTTACATTTCATTGACAAAGCTGGGTCACATGGACATTAGCTGTAAGGGAGCCTGGGGAGGTATTTTTCACGGGATGCATTGCAGCCCTGAACAATAACAGGCTCCTATCAGTAGAAAAGCATGGAAAATGGATTGGTAATCATCAGTATCAGTAGAATAAACAGGGAGAATGGATAGGCAGCCATCGGTATTATCAGTGAAAAAGTTAACATCTGTCCTTATGTCTACAAATTTGGAGGGTCAAAAGAGAGACTTTGGACTCATTCTCTACAACTTTTGGGAGACATGCAGAGCAGTGTAATGCATAGCATCTAGAACTAAGGCTTTAGACTCTGGAACATGTGTATTTGAATCTTGGCTTTACTTGTTATCAACTGTGACCTTGAACACTTTGTTTCTGTTTCCTCAGGAGTACATTTCTCATGCCCACAGGAGAGGGCTATTTAAGGATGAAATGAAATCATGTTTTTACAATGCCCTTTCCTCCATTCCCCTACATTACAAATCCCAGCACACAGACTCCAATAGCACACTCTCGCGATTTCAAAGAGGAGAACAAAATTATCAGCAGCCCATAAACAAGAGAAGATTTAGATAAAGCAAAGAAATTCACCCCTCAGGTTACGTTCTCATGTAGTGTGAAGTCATTAGTTAATGAGACATAATGAAATGACAACAGCATCTACCTCACAACGTCTAGTCTCTGTGTGTTTTGATGCCAGGCAGAAAATGTTTAGCTGAAGATGATAAATGTGTTGACCCCCAAATGGGCTCAGATACTCTAAAGTCCAGAACTTTCCAGCAAATAATATATACTTTAATTTCTAACAAAGCTGTTTCTAACAAATATTATGACATAATATAGTGCCCAACTTAAGGGCACAAACATTCCCCATCAGCTCCAGGCAAGTTTTGAGAATGACAATGAAGGAATTGACAGAGGAATGTTGTCCAGGGAAACCAAGAAATTAACGTGAGCTTTGAAATGCCCCCAATGGCTTTGATCCTCAGTAATATATTCTTTACTCAAATACATGTGAAATCTTACTTGGACTGCTTAGTTAGATATAAGTCCACCATTTCTCAGTCTCTTATATTTTTACATTTCTATTATAGTAATCTTATTCTACACCACAGTTCAGGAGATGATTTGCTATGAATTTTAGGGAATAAACGCTCTTTGATGGTATCATTGTTAAATGATTAAAATAGATTTATAATTTTGAATAGTCTTGACAAAGTTTCCCATGGCTGAAGAATTGTGTCTCTGGGTCGTGAACTCCATAATTCTTCCACAGTAAAGAACAATTATGCCAGATCAGTTATTTGTGGTCAGCCATAAGCTAAATCCTGTTAAGCTGTTCTAATGGAAGTGTTGTATAGTGTGTGTTCTGTCGTGCCAATAAATAACACTGTGTTTAAGGGTTGGATCAAACTTTAAGAGTTTTTTTTGGTCATTTTGAATGCATCCAGGGCCTAATCCAAAAACTGTATCAAGGAGCAATGATCGAAGAAACTAGGGACATTGAAACTAGGGAAGCAGAAAATAGGAAATACGGTCACTGTCTTCAGATGTTTAAATGGCTCTCAGACTCAAAAGACGACAGGTTTACTCCATATTGCTTCAAAGGTCGGAAGTGAGACCGACAAATACAAGTTACTCAGGGAGGGCATTCAGCTCGAAGGAAGAAAGAACTGTTCCAACAAGGAAATGAGCAGCCTCGTAAGAATTGAGTTCCTGTGTATTAAATATCCAGTCAGAGGCGTGGTGATCAGCTGGCAGGGATATTGCATCAGGTGGGAGGATAGATTAGATTAATCTAAACATCTCTTCCAACCCTGAGTTGATTCTAACACTCAAAGGGCCTGGTGATTCCAACTTTCCAAATTCAGAAAGGAAACATCTCTACATCTGAGATAGGAGCCACAGTGATCTTCCTTTGTTTTTGGTACACTTTAGGCTTTGAGGATTTTAGAAGATTATTGTTAGGGTTGTTGTATTCTAGTGGCATAAATAAGCTCTCTTACAGACGCACCCAGAGCCCTTTAAGAAGGGCTATTCTGTTTTGATGAATTTTTGGTAAGTGCTTCTCTTTATCATGTGATTCATAGACATCAAGGTCAAAGTCGGTCCCAAAGGCATGCATATCAAAGGACAAAGGATTTCTTCCATCCGCTGCTCACTTTTTCATGCCCACTTTTCTGTCTGCTGCCCTGTGCTCTGAAGGGGAGGTCAGGGTGCACGTCACCAGGGTTCCCAAATCATACCCTTGGCCTGTCGCTCCCTGACACAAATGTATGGTCTTCCCTTTTGTTCTATAACTTGACCTATAATGGGCCAGGAAGGACTGGATGAAATAGAGGCTAGAGGCTGTCAGCTCAGAATGCAGACTCTTGCCTCACTCTCCCTTCTCCTCCAGGCTCAAAATGTTTTTGTGGAAACAGAAAGGATACCTAATCTCAGTAACATTATCATAGAATGCCAAGCATGACATGTATAATGCATGCATTTATTGCATGTGAGTATATGAAATCAGCACAATATAAAAGGCATAAGTAACCTTGTCTCCTGCCACCAGAGAAGTGAAGGAGAGTAAAAATCCTTTAGTGGTTTGAGCCAGATCAATACTGAACTCTCAGGCAGGAAATTGTGGTGCTCTCACACAGAAAGCTCCTCAGACATCGCCCGCACCAGACCCGGAGCCAGACATCCTGACAGAGGCGAACATAATGTCTCCTAAGCGGCGAAGAGCTCCTTAAATTACAGCCTAAATTCTCCCACAGTATCTCCAGCTCAGAAGCGCCTTTGCAAAGGAAGCCCAAGATGAAAGAGCACTAAAGATTTCCAAACGAGTTTTAAATCTCCCGACTTGGGTGAATTACATCCCAGAGAACTAAGAGAGCATGCAAACGAGATGACGGAATCATTGTTTATTTCCTTGGGGAATTGGCAATATAAAAAGTCACAGAAAACTGAGACAGGAAAGTAGAATTCCCATTTTCGAAGGGTGGAAGAAGAGAGCTTTCACATAGTATGGCTGGGTGAGCTTGATATTGATTTTCAGAAACGTTATGGAACACATTATTAAAAGAATAGTTTAAACGTACTTAGAAAATGACATAGCAGTCTTTAGGACTCAGCAGGGGTTCATGAAGAAGTCAAGTGAGAGTAATTTAATTTTTTTCTTTAATCAAGTTATTAGATCATTATGATAAACCAGGGAATGTGCTAAGCAATATTATTTTTTTAAGGAATCATCTTTATTGAAGTGTAATTTACGTAAAATAAACTGCACTTATTTAAAGTGTATAGTCTGATGAGTTTTGACAAATGTGTACACCCATATAGCCATCACCAGGATCAAGATATAAACATTCCATCATTCCCAAAGGTTCTTTCATGCCCCCTTGCAGTCAAACCTCCCACCATGGCTGGTCCCAGGCAAGCATTAATCTGCTTTTTGTCAGTATAGATTAGTTTCAATTTTCTAGAATTTCATATAAATGAAATTATACATCATGTAAATTTTTGTGTCAGGCTTCTATCACTCATCTTATTGTTTTTGAAATTCATCTATGTTGTTGGATGTTACTTTTATTGCAAATCATATTCCATTGTGTGAATATACCACATTTTGTTTATGTATTCACCTGCTGATGGACATTTGGGGTTGTTTCCCATTTTGAGGTATAATGAATAAAGCTGTTACGAACATTCGTGTACATGTCTTGTGCGGATGTGTGTTTTAATTTCCTTTAGTAAGCAATCGTCTCAATGCCAAAGGCATTTATAAACAAGGTCTTACATGCCACTGTGAACAAGATGGAGCTATGTGAGCCAAGTGTAAGAATTATATATATATATATATATATATACATATATATATATAATAACATCACATAATAAAGTAACTTTGTCAGTGACTATACTTAGAAGGTGCTAATTAATAAATCAATGCCAACATGATGAGAAGTTTCTGCTGATATGTCACAGGGATCTATCATCAGTATTCTTATATCTTGTATTCTTATCATGACTTGTGGGGCCAGGATCATAAAATTTATACATTCTGTGAAGCTAGAAGGATTAGCTAATCAATAGCAGATTCAGGATCCAGAAAAATCTTAAAATGATTGAGTAATGCTTTTAATCAACTAAAATTAAATTTGACAGGGGCAAATAGGAGGTACTGGCCATGAGTACCAAGAAACAACTGTCCAAGTTCAGAGTGAAGGAAATATGACTTAGGAGCATATGAATAAAAAACTTGAAACTTTTCGGTGGATAACAGCTTCAATGTCAGTTGACAGTCATACCACCAAAGAAACCAAACTGATTTGGGACTGTATTAATAAATGTAGGATCTGAATGCAAAAAGTAGTATTTCTTCTCTATTTTTGTCAGAGCACATGTATAGTATTGGGTGGAATTCTGAATAACACAAACTGAAGTATGTGCAGAGGAAAGGGGCCAAGATGGTGGTTATTCAGGACTGTGTTGTATGAAGGCAGATTGAAAGAACTGAAAATTTTTGTCTTGGTAAAAAAGACTTATGGTGGGGGGAGGCTATGGTTATAAGAGTCTTCAAGAATCTGAAGAACTATCCTGTATAAAAGGAATCAGACTCATTGTATGGCTCTGAAGGCTAGAATCACGGTTTGAGAGAAGCTACTAGAAGACATAAGAAATAACACTCCGGCTATTAGATTGGTCCAAAGATAAAAGTGTTTTCCTCAGAAGATACTGAATTATTGGTCACTGGAGGTGTTCAAATATGGATCCAATGACCTGGAAGCTTACCTCACCTGTATAACGAGCATAATGATACTAGTATAAGGGGACTGAGGATAATGTGAGTGAATACACCGCTAGCAAAATAGTCGTCACATCTTATTAGACTTCTTAGTTGACATGTTTATCTCTATTAGCTAAAGAATTCCCCAAATCAAGGACCACATCCAATTCATCTTTTCATTTGCAGCATCAACTGTTGTATCTAGCTCATGATGGCATTCAATAAATGTTTTTTGGATGGGTGAATGAATGACTGGAGGTAACAGATGTAAACATACTTTAGAAATGAAAAAAGCACAGCACCAATGTTGTACAATCAATTATTAATATTAATAATTTATTCCTAAATTGCCTGTCCACTCAGGTTATCTATATTCACAATTATAACAAAAATTTATCCTTGCCATATGGCTGTACTGGTGAGTTCCATCTAGCAAGAAACAGATAATTTTCATGCTGCATAAACTGTTCAAGAAAAGAAAAAAAGGACAAAAACCTCTCATTTATTTTTATTACCAAATTTATTTTATAAAGTTAGCATTAAACTGATACTAAAACCTGACAAAAAACTCAAAAACAAAAATTATAGTCTAATCTCTATATGAATATAATGCAATAAAATAATATAGTAGCAAATCAAATTTAATAGCATATTAAAAAAATAACTCACCAAGTAACATTATCCCAGGGATATAAGGATAATATAGTATTACGAAATATATTAATATAATGCATCATATCAGGATGCCAAATAAGAAAAATCACATGATTACTATAATAGATGCTGAAAAGGGAGTTGGTAATCCAATAGCCAACTCTGACTGAAAAAAATAGTTTTAGAAAGGAAAGAAAACTAGCATAGCATATTAATCTCAGAACAGCAGTAAAATCCAATTAATTGTGACACACCAAATGAATTATTATTTAACATTGTTTTAGAAGTTCTGTAAAACCAAAACCAAAACCTCAAACCTCAAACAACAAAAACAAAAGAGATGTAATAGAAATAGGTATGAAAGAAAGGAAAAAACCCAAAAGAATCAACTAAAAAATTACTGTAATTGAGATTTCAGCATGTGGCTGGATCAAAAAAACAAATGTACAAAAATAAATAGATCTACTATATAATAAAAATAATCAGTCAGAAGAGATTACAGAACAAAAGAATCCATTTGAAATAGAAACAAGAACATAAATACTAGCATAAACTTAGTAAGAAAAGTTTAGGAGCTTGTGTGAGATATAAAAGAAGAGATCAATAAATTGAGAGACCATTATCTTTTTTTACTTTTTTGAGGAAGATTCGCCCTGAGCTAATATCTGTGCCCATCTTCCTCTACTATATATGTGGGACGCCTACCACAGCATGGCTTGTCAAGCAGTGTTATGTCCACACCTGGGATCTGAACCGGCAAACTCTGGGCTTCCGAAGCAGAATGTGTGCACTTAACCACTGCGCCACCAGGCTGGCCTGAGAGATCATTATCTTAATGGATGGAAACACTACATATTTTAAATATATCCATTCTTCTCTAATTAATATTTAAATTTTATGTAATTACAATAAACACACATTGGAATTTTTTCTGTAATCTGGTAAAATGATTCTAAAGTTCATATGGAATAATAAATAGATGAGATAGCTGAGAAAATATTGGTGGGAGAAAGGATTATAGTACTGTTCCTATGACAGATATTAAAACCTTATTGCAAAGCTTCAATAATTAAAACATTGTGATCTATTGCAAAGGAGATATCATATAACAATGGGACAAGAACTCAATAAATAAAAAAGTTGCCTAGGAGGTACTGCATTTGGGGTAGTGGGGAAATGAGTTTCATATCATACTGTACTGGATTAAAAAAACGTAATACAGAAATATAAACCATAAGACACTAGAAGAAAATATAGGTGAATATTTACCTAATCTCTGCGTGGGAAAAGACTTTCAAAGCTCAAATGTAACAGGAATAATCTCAGAGAGAAAGGTTATATTTGACTTCAGAAAACATTTAAACCTTTTCTTTTTTAAAAACTCATGTTGAGAGCTGACTTTCAATAGATCGCAGTGAAGAAGCTGCTCTGCTGCGTCATTTAAGCTGTTTTATGTCAAAAATTGAAAGGATAAATGGCAAGATGGAGTTTTTCCCATAAATATAATAAAGACATCACTAATTTGTAACAGTGATAAAAATACTGCAAGAACCAGCAGAAAAACTGGCAAATGCTATAGACAGCTTACCAAAAGGAAAGCGAAATGGTCAGCAAAGAGGTGAAAAAGACTTAACCTCATTGGAAATGGAGGTAATGAAAGTGGCACCAATAAGTGCAATTTTCTGTTATAGATTTAACAAGTTTCCAGAAGGATGAAAATACTCATTGCCAGCAAGGGTGTGGTGGAAAACACTCTTGCATTCTCTTAGTATGAGTGTGAGTTGGTACAGCCTTTCTGGAAAGCAAGATACATTAAAACCCTAAAAATGTTATTGCCCTTTAAAAAAATGATTCCTCTTCTGGAAATAATCCAAAATGCAGATAAAGACTTAGGTACAGAAATATTGATTTCAGCATCTCTTATAGGAGTAAAGAAAGGAAGCAATACAAATGTTCAATAACAAGGGAAGAATTAAGCAAATTTTGGTACATCCATATGTCAGAAACATTATGTAGCATTATTTAAAGTGTGTTTATAAAGATTTTTTTAATGGTATGGGGAAATGCTTATAATGTAAAGAGCAAGATTCAAATTTATATACACACAGTATATTCTAAAACATCTTAAAAATATATAGACAATTGGGCAAAAAGAGATGCCCACAGTGTCCTTCAGTGTGGCAGAATTATGGAGAATTTTATTGCAATCTTTATATTTCTCTATATTTTCCGAAATCCCTATAATGAGTATGTATTTCTCTTATTATCAGAAAAAAATTATTTTAAGATAAAAATTATTCTTTAAGTAAAGTTCCAAAAGGAAAAAGATAAGAAGAATCATAATGTGTGAAGGTTTCTTCAGACTGTCTGATAGGTTTGTTTTGAACATGTTGCATTTAAGATGCCTGGAGAAACCTGGTGAGGACACTCAGTTGGCAAATGGGAAATAATAGTTAGAGCTTGGGGGGGCAATCTGGGTTGTTAGTACAGAAGCATCAGATATACATGTTAGCTAAAGTCACTAGCGGTGTAACCTTGGACAAGTTAGCCCCTCCGATTCTCAGTTTCCTCCTTAATAAAATGGGGATGATAATGGTACCTCATAGGGCTGTTGTAAGGATTAAATGAGCTACTATAGGTAAAACACCTAACGTAGTAATAAATGTTAGCTTTTATCATTGTTAATTTTATCATCATTGATGAGAGTAACCCAGGGGTAATGGTTAAGGTGAGGAAAGAAGGTGGCAGATGTTGGTGCCCTGCCAATATCCCTCAGCCCTCAATGTTCTGCACACACCAGCCTGACTTGCAACTAGTATTGGCACCTGTGACTCTTTGCCAGAGGGCAGGTGAGAAGTGCCAGGGAATTAATACAACCCTCAACCAATAACTGATGGGATTGGTGGATAAATACTTTAGCTTTCTCACTTCACAAGCAGGATAATTCTGAGGCATGCTCAGATTATGTTCCAGTTGCCCACAGTGGTCACTGGCTTGATATCACGCTCTTTATTGGCTGCCTTCCCTTACCTGTCTCACTTCCCTACTTCTCCACTGGGATCATCTCCCCAATAAATGATTTGTATGTAAATCCATGTCTCAGGATGTGCTTCTGGGAGAACCAAAACTAAGACAGCCACGGATGAAAACTGGCCTACAATAACATTCAAGGGATGACTGGGGAAAGAGAAGCCCATGACAGAACTAGAGAAGGAATAGTTGAGAGAGGTACTGGAAAACTATTGAAAGTGTGGTCTAAAAACCCAAAGAAAAGGAGACTTTCCCAAATGAGGTAGGAGGAAACAGCATCAAATGCTATGGAGATGAGATGCAAAAAGAACTGGAAACTGTCCATCTGAGTTGGCATCTATGAGGTGCTAGGTGACCTCTGCCAGCAGATTTTTGGTATAGTGTTGAAGAAGCCAGATGGCAGTGGGTTGGGGAAGTGAATAGGAGGTGAAAAAGCGGAGGCAGCAAGTGTAGGCTATTCATTTAGGAAGTCTGGCTGTGAAGGGAATGAGGGAGAGGGAGATGGAGGGAGAGAGGTAACTAGAGTCACACAAAGAAATCTTTCGTCTCCATCTTTAAGATGGAGAGACTTGAGTATACTCTAGTTTGATGATGAGAGAAAAAGAATCAGTTGAAGTATGGGTGAAAAACCATATCATTCTTGATATAATGCTTTAACCACTACCACATTCCAAGAGCTTCCCAATATTCTCATCTTCATCAACACCCTTTTATTGAGCACCTACTGTCTGGAAAGCACTGCTAAGTATTGAGAAAATGAAGACGTATATGACACAATTCCTGACCTCAGAGTCTATACTCTAGTAGGGGAAGTGAGATACCAACATATGAAAAGGTTATTAAAAACATAAGACAGGACATGATGATAAAATGAGAGGTAGAGTTAATAACTACTTTAGCGGTTTAAAGGAAGATAGGACAGGTGGGAAAAGCTTCATGGGTTTGGGCTGTAGATGGTTTGGCAGAAAATCTCACTAGGGAGAAGGGTTCAAAGAGGGAAATTTAAGAGAGACGTAGAAATTGGTAACAAACAGATCTGGAAGGGGTTTGAATGTTAAACTAAATTTAAAAACTTGGATTTCATTTAGTAGGCAAAAAGCCAGTCTTTTAGAGTTTGTGAACAGAGTGAAAAGCAGTATTTTGGAGAAAGCAATTTTAAAAAGGTGTGCAGCATGGTTTGGAAAAGAAAACAAAGTCAGGGGGGCTAGCCAAATAGGGAGAAGGATCAAGCTTGGACTAGGATAGGGGAAGATGAAGGGAAAGGACAGAGAAGGGACTCTATATTTTGGATATTAGGTTTGCCCTAATCCATTTTCTAGATTATAAGCTACTTGTGCTATGACTTGGTCACAACTGAAGCCCATATCATGCCTCATAAAAAGGTTTATTACAGGGGCTGGCCCAGTGGCATACTGGTTAGTTTTGTGCACTCTGCTTTGGTGGCCCGGAGTTTGCAGGTTCGGATCCCAAGCACAGACCTAGCACTGCACATCAAGCCATGCTGTGGCGGCGCCCCACATACATAATAGAGGAAGATTGGCACAGAGGCTAGCTCAGGGACAATCTTTCTCACACACACACACACAAAAGGTCTATTACATAAATGTTCCTGAATAATTGAATAAATGAGGTAACGGATGAATAAATGAATGCACATCAATGAATGAGCATTGCAAGATGAACCACCAAGTGGATATTGGAGGAAAAAGAAATCAAAGAAGGATTGAGGGTTTCCAAGTGTGGCTGACTGGGGAAAATAATAGCATCATTGATTAAATTGACTGGCACCTAATAAGTGCTCAATGAGTGTAATCTTACATATTTGCATATTGTAATTCTATATATTTATGATGTATATCTTATATATTTATTATATATTTATGATATTGAAAAGAGACAAATCTGGAAGGCACTTCACCCCTTTGCTATTTAGCAGAGAGCTAGCCTAACAGGTCTGAGTTAATCAACGAATGCCAGTCACCAAGTTCTAGAATCTCCCCCTTTCTAATCAGGCCACTTCGTCAGACATCAACCTTCTATTGTTAAGTACTTCCTGAGGATTCCCTACTCCTCATTCTTTACAAATATACAGGGTATAATGGGAGGTGGAATCTCTCTTTTGGAACCCCGTCTGTCCAGCCCAGCCACGGCCAGCCTAAGGACACCTCTCTATGAGGTAATGAGAACTTTGGGGATTGTGTCCATGCTCTACTTCTCTGATGTAAGTTTTCCTTCAAAAAATCTTATTGTATATTTACATCATGTGGTCCTAGTGTGTGTGGAACTGAAAAATCTAACACATCATGATTAATACATTACATACACATGTAGATGAGATTTTAGAGGGATAATGTTTTTGACAGAAATTTTAATTTAGACATGATCTAGAGAGCTATCATCTGTAAAAATAAACATCAATCTGATAGAGATAATAAAATCTTATTTAAATCCATTTGTAAATATTTAAATCTTTTTAACAGAGAAATTCCATAAGACTTTTTGATGAAAAATAGTCATTAAACATAAACTTTAGATTAAATCAACTGATACCTCTTTATTGAGTACAAGCTTATGCTTGGCACTGTTTCATAGCTAACAAATGCAGAAAGAACGATAGAACTAGAAAATTACCAATTTTAAAATTTCATGAAATAATAGAGCTAGAGAAAAATGATAATCAATGGATGCTAAAATCATTAAGTCTGAGGTTATCAACTTTGACTGCTCATTGAAATCACTTAGGGATTGTAAAAAAATGCTAATACCCATGTCTCACCCCAAGTGATTCTGATTTAAATGATGATGAGTGTGGCCTTTGCATTACGATTTTTTAAATCTCCACAGGTGATTCTAATGTGTAGCCAAGGCTCAGTGAAAGGCCAATGAACACCAGATATTATATACCTCATGAAGTGATGCGATGGGATGTTCCCAGCACCCCCTGGGAAGTCTTCTCGCCTAAAAATTATTCAAACTAGATCTAATCAGGTCTCTAGATATAACCCCCAGTTTATAAGAAATAGCAGTCTGATAGAAATCATAAATAACATTTAAATGCATCTGAGATATGTGAATCATTGTCATACAGAAATTATATAGGGGATAAAGGAACGACTTCAATAGCACCGAGAGGAAGCAATCAACCAAATCCTGAATGTGAGACATCCTACAAGACCAAGAACTCAGTTTCTCCATTAATGGTATGTGAAAATAAATAAATAAAAGGAAGGTGGGGACTGTAATAGAACAAAAGAGCCTGAAGAAATGTAACAGCCAAATCCAATGTGTAGGCCCTGTGGGATCTATTGTCTCTCTATCCTTCTCTCTGGCCTGGGAAGTTGACCTGTGTGGATTGGGACTTTAGGCTCCCTTGCTCTCTGGCTTCTGGTTGGGTTTGGCCAAGGGAAAGCCCCAGTAGCAGATCAGAGGGGCAAAGAAAGGGTGGTCTGGGGACTTATTCCCCTGGCTTCCTCCTTGTGAGGTCACCTGGGCTGGCTAGATCCCACTACGGAAGGACACTGTTCCTCTCAAGCAGGCCTTCTCTACAGACTGTTTCCTTCCAGGTTCAGTAACCTTGACCTTGTCCTCCTTACTCCTTTACACCTAGGGGTGGTAACAGCTGTGCTGTTGCTAGCCAAAGATTACTGCGCTATCCCGGTGATTCCCCTAGGCCCCACAGTGCTTTCGTAAATAAACCCTCCTTGAATCATCTTAATCCGAGAGAGCGCTTTCCTGAGAGGACTGATACAGATCCTCACTGGACCAAATCAACTCTCTTTTGAGACAATGGAGAAATTTTGAATACGAAGTAAACGTTAAAACCTATTAAGGAATTATTGTTAATTTTATGAGTTGTGATAATGGCATAGTGGTTATTTGAAAAGAATAATCCTTACTAGTTAGAGATATTTACTAAAGAATTTATTGATGAAATGATATGTCTAGGAATTGTTTTCAACATCCTGCATTGGAGAGCTGGATGGTGGGGTAGAAGGTAAGAAAAAAGTAGGGGAGACAGATGGACAAGATTATCAAAATGCTAATAAATGAAGCAGAGTGATGGATATATGAGGGTTCATTATACTATTCTCTCAACTGTGTGCACAATTGAAAATCTCTATAATAGAACATTAGAACAACCGATCTCTCATTTTTTTTTCACAGATGAGACCTAGTTTGCAATTTTTGTTAGAGACAGAGGCACACAAAATCTGAATTGACAGCAAATGAAGATTTTAAGGATATATTTAAAATATGGCAATATAAAGATTTTTCCACATTTTATTCTTTCCTGCAGAGAAAAATTGGTGAGAAAGCTACATACACATGCTGGATATAAGATTTTTCTGTTTAGATATTTAGATGGTCACCAAATTAATTCTGTTAATCTACCTCTGAGCATCTGCAAAGGGAGGGAGAGTGAAGAGGGTCTGGGGAGAGTAGACGGGGCCCTGACAGGCCAATTGTGCTGGGCCTGAGTTCCTATTGTCTGCATCTTGTGTGCTATTCAGTCAATCTGCAACCTCAGTGACAAAATCTATTATTGCTTGGAGCTTCCTTTTGGTCTTGTCTTGGATTTTTCTGGTAATAGACACTAGTAATGGAGCAAATTTTATGCATAAAAATTGTCATTATTTATAATCCTTTCAGGGGATTTAGCTTCTCCTGGGGCAGCTCAGGAAGCAAACATAATTTCCTCTGCAACAAATTTTGCCAAAGGAAGCAAGGTACTGGATTGGTTCTGCTTCAGTACAATTTTTCTTCTCAAATACCATAGATAAGAGAATTTGGTAGATATTTGAGAAGAATGAATGAATACAAATTGAAAGACATACATATCCTGCCACTAAAATAATCTTATTTTTATACAAAGCAAGGAGCAGACAACAATAAGGAAAATCCAAGTGCAAAGAATTCTATTGCATGCTCAAAAAGAAAACAAAATAAAAATAAAAGCCAAAGTAATGTCTGTTGGGCTAATAAAGTTGCTTTGTTTTCTTATAATACAAGTTGGCAGGGCTCTACCTATATTAAAGTATTTGCTGGCATAACATTCTCACTCTGCTTCCCTCACCCCCACTTTGCTAAGCTTGTTTTATTGACATTGCTGTTAATTGATAGTTACTGAATATAACCACAAGGCAGACAGATTAGGAAGGAAAAGTTGAAGCTTGTTTATAAAACAGGAAAATGCTGCTTCTTAAATTGTAGTGTTAATATAGGAAGCTCAGCTCACCAAAATAAATGTAGTATTAACACAAGAACCTCAACTCGCCAAGACAAAAGTTGTACTCACAACTACAATGAAAGTTGTAGTAAATGTTGACAATAAGGATCAATAGTAGGGAAAACAAGTTGATTCAGGGGTGTTTTAAAACACCCTCCTAGAATGCATCTGAAAGAAAGCCTCTATCTCCAAATTATTTGTCTATTAAATATCATTTGCAAATGTTGACAACAACATGGGACTGGATAATTTGGACTTGGGCATCTGGTGAAGTTAGTAACATAAAGGTTAAGAACAAGGACTTTGGAGTCAGTCAGCCTAGGTTCAAATCCTGGTTCCATGATTTTATAATTGCATCACTGCTGTCCAGTTACTGGATCTCCCCAAACTGTCGACTCAAATTCCTCATATGAGAAATAGGGATGACTGTAAGGGGTTGTTGGGAAAATTAAACAAAATAAATAACTTAGATGATGTGACTTCAGATTCTCATGAAGGGACATAATCTAGAAAGGAAAGAGCTAGAACAAATTATTTTAAAGAGTTGGTTACTTAGTTTTTCACAGGATAAAACTATTATTTTGTCATCTTGAATAACTTGTGGAACAAGCTGGGGAGTAGGTAGGTAGCTGACAAACTAGCAGGACAAGAGAGATCAATCAGAACTAGCAACATGTCAACACTATCAACAGTTCTAGAGGCTGATCCCATCAGAAGATCTGCTCCTCTCTCCAGAAGAAAATGGTCAATAGCACTGATTTTGAAGTTTTTTGGGGATCAAGAATTATGGAATCTCACCGATTCAGTTAGTCATTATTTGGGATCAGCAGCTAATTCGAAATTGTGGTTCAATATAAAAAATGATGGATATTCAGGCTGATTCTGAATCAGGAATGAAGTCAGAGTGACTTTGAATGTCCTGCTGTCATTATTTTATTAAACTCAAAGGAGGGTTAACATTGAGTCAAATTACACTAAAATTTAAGTACAAACCCCAAATGAATCCCAATTCACATTAATTTTCAAGTGCTGCATTCCCTCTGCCTTTCCACATCAGGACCAAGCCATGATTCAGAGGCAGCCCACTGATGAGTCATCCTCTCCTGATATTCGGATGGGTCAGAATGCCCTGCGTGGGTTGATGAGGAGGAGGCAGAGAGTCCAAGGGCTTCCTTTGGTGTGACATGGCAGAGCCCAGGGGTCAGGATCTAAGTCCCAGGACCCAGGAGAAGAGCCGGGCAAACAATGTCCCTGGTTCTCAAAGAACTCAACTTCCAATTGTTCCCTGAATGAGGCTTCCACGTGCCCAAAGGATGCATGAGTCCTTTGACAAACGTGGAGGCTTCATGGACAGAGAAAGATACCTCTTCCAATCCAGAGGAACAGTCTTCTCCCCAAATGGTCCTGGTCCTTGATGTCAGAAAAAGGGAACTGCAGAACAAAGAACCCCCAAGGTACCATAGCTGAAAGTTCCCACAAAGTGATATATCCCTCTTGGTGCTAGAACACATCCAAATGAGCAAACTAGTATAAAGGTCTTCTGAGAAAGATTCCAGTTGTTGTCTCAGATTCCAGCTCAGCATTCCACCTTTGCTCTTCTTCCCCTTTGATCTCCTTTTTATCACAATCTAGCTCTCCTCCCTCTACCCAGTGGCCCTGTTCTCTGGGATCATATGTCTCTCTGTTTATTCTAGCGGTGAGTGCTTCCAAGTTCTAGTCCCAGCCCACCACCTGACTACACACTAGGCCAACTTCTCTCTCACATCTGTATAACTAGAGGCTGGTGGCCTATGGGAATTTCCCATTCCTCCGTGGGTCACGCACCTAGGTTAAACCAGCCACTTCCATAGAAAATCAGGACAAAAAGTACTTCCTGAACCTCTACTAAATCGGGCAAGAGAGAGTCCATGCCACATTGGATTCAGTATCCAAACAAAGGCCAAGATATTACAATACCTGGCTATAGGAAACTGAGCCCTGGAAAGAGAAAGTTTTATAGCCTCCAGTTTGAATGGCCTTTGCAGTTGAGGTTCCAGTTTTGAAGTTCCTTGAGGGCTTATACCAATGCCTGGAACTTTCGAGACTACTTCTGTGTTTTCCAGCCTGTGTACCAGCACCCAGCAGAGCACTGAGCCCACCAGAGATAGTTGGTAAATTAGTTTTTGATGTATCATAGAGAAATAATATATCATTGAGATAATAGTTGGATAATAACTTCCCCATTAGAGAAACCAGACCAGTTCTACAGTATACATATTTACAGATACAACCTAGAGAAGCTCAAGTCAGTAACTTGTGGTGTTATGTCAGTCAGCTACTGCTGAATCGCAAGCCACCCCAAACATTGGTGGTTTCAACAATTATTTATTATTGCTCACAAGTCTGCAGCTGCCTGGGGGTTTGCTGATCTAGGCTGGGCTCTGCTTGGGAGACTCAGCTCCATGTGTCTCTCATCCTCAGGCAGGCATGTTCTTCTTATGGAATGGCAGGACCACGAGAGGGCAAGCAGAAACATGCAAGCCTCTTAAGGCTGAGGCTTCTCCTAGCACCCGACACTTCTGCCCATGTTCCGTTGACCAAAGGATATCACAGCTCAAAGACAAGGGGTGGCAATATATACTCTGCCTTTATAAAGGAACTCTAGGGAAACAAGACAAAAAGTATGATACAGGGAGGGGTGAAAAATTAGAGATAATAATGCACTTTATCACAATTATAATTTCTGAGAACATGGGAAATTTGACTATAGAGGAATACTTTGTTGATGTTAAAATAATGAGTTTTGGATGACCAATTGCAGAGCACTCCTTTCCTCTAAATGCTTATTCATTAAGTTCTTACTACTTCCAGGAGGGTCACAATGGTTGAAACTAAAATTTGCTGTGTTCAAGTAAATGTGTCTTGTAAGAAAGCAATGAGGTACCTGGTTTTGTATCGCATTCCCTCCCACCCCACCCCCACCCACTAGGTAATGCGGAAGAAATTAGTTTACTTGTCCAGAGAGACGGGTTTAGATTGAAATCCCAAACCCTGTACAAGTTACAACTGGTAAAGTAACTATAGTGGCTTTTCTACAGACTTCAAAATTTGTTTAGTCAGAGACCCATGATAACCAAAACCTTCGAAATGTTTTTATTGACCTTTATCTTGTTTAATTAAGTCAATTTCCCTCATGGTCAAATTAACAATACAAGTTTATGTTTCTTAAATCTACAATTCTATTGAATCTATAATTCTGATCTACAAGAATCTTTACTCAAGCATGTAACAAAACAAAGAAAGCTTCTCCACAGAGAGTTTTCATGGTTTGTATTTTCAATTTCATGATAAGATGCAATGTGAAACAAACTCTAATTAAATGCACCTTCTGAAACATCTTGTTTTGGCTTTGGCTATCTTGCTTCCAGTGACAATTAGAATTTTTATGTATACCAAAGGAAAATATTTCTCCCAGTGCTCAAATTTGAAAGCTCTGTGCTCTGTATGAAACAAGCAAAAGATGGCCTATAGTGATTAATTAGGGGCTAGGATATTTAGAAATACTACAAAACAAAATGCCAGGGCAATTTTTCGGTAAGAAGCAAGTTTATAAACCTCTTCCCTCATTTGTACACATAACAAAAAGAGTACTTTAGCTCCGGCAGTACCCATGTTCTTCCCCTGAGAAGGATGCTTTCTGCAGCAGCACAGAAATTTCAGGTAATAGTAAAAGAACATCAAAGTCATCCTTTAACAGAAAAACAAGCCAAAAGACCCACCCACTCAGCTCTTCCCAGAGCTCTTTACTTCAGGAAGATACACACGACTGCAATAAGAAATTGATGTACTAAAGATCCTACTTATGTTACATTACAGCCAAACCCAGGGAGACAGCTAATGGTACTCTAAAAATGGTCATTTTGTCAGAGCTTTGGTGTCGATTACCGATTACACACAGGAAACAGTGACATCAAAAACCCAGTGACAGCACAAACAGCACCTGGCCAGGGCCTATGCGTGGGCACGGATGTTTGGGACACAGTTACGTTTGGTTCATTTGATTAAACCTCCTGGTATCATCAGCTAGCAGGAAGAATTAGAACTAGTTAGCTCTTTAATTTTTTTTTCAGTTCAATATCTAAAAATCTATTCCCATGAGTGTAGCCATGAGGGATGAGGCAAACAGTGATTAAAATTCATGAGAGGTTTATACAACCTGGTAGAGATAGGGAAAAATGCTGGTCTTACAGCCTGGTGGAGATATGGAAAGAATGCTGGTCTGAGAGCATAGCTAGTAACAATAGCTAGCATTTGATTAATGCTTATGATGGCGCCTGGAACTGTGCTGAGTGCTCCGTGTGCCTTCATCTATTTTGTCCTTCTAACCTATAACGTAACCTATAACTTAGATGCTGCCGTCACCCTCATCTTACAGATATGGCCAAGAGAGATGTTAAGAAACCAGTTCACTATCACAGCTGATAAATAGCAATACCAGCATCTACCTCCAGAGAGCAAGCCCTTCCTCATTACACCCTAATGTCAAAATGTGCTGGACTTGAGTCCTGATATTTTACTAGCTAGAAGTGTGTCCTTGAACAAATCATTTCTCTTCTGTATGCCTTTGTGTTTTCATATGGAAATGAAGTAGTTGGGCTTCATTGCTGGTTTGCAACCTTGGCTTCAAATTAGGATCTCTTGAAATGTTTTTATAAGGCAATTTGTTGAATACTCACTGGATGCCAAGTGCTTTATATACAGCATCTCATTTGATTCTCTCAACCTTAGTCTGAGATATTGTTAAGGAAATGAGAATACCGGATCTCATGAAGGAAAACTGAGGTTTGAGAAGTTTGGTAAGTTGCCTAGATTATAAAGCTCATAGTTGGCAGCTGGATCTGGACTCAGGCACTTCTGACCACCAATCCTGGGCTTTGGGTCCTGAATTACTCTCATCCTTTATTGACTTGGGACTATTCTCCCTGTTTCTAGGCTCATCTATCCACCCCATTGTTTCCTAAATGCTCTTTCTAAAATGTACATCTTACTTCTCCCTTGAAATCTGACAGTATGCCTCCAGAGCTTCCTGGATGTTTCGAACTCCTTCCTGCAGTGCACAAGGCACCTCAGGATCTGGTTAGTTCTCTAGTCTCATGACACTAGAGAACTAACCAGATCCTGAGGCACCTCATTTCCTGCCAGTGCTCCTACCCCCTACTTAGTTCAGGCAAAATGTGTCGTTAGGGTTCCCCACATCTGCGTCTTCACATGTGTTGCTGTTTCTTCCCAGAATGTCTTGCCACCTCTGCCTCCTGCACTCTGGTCCCAGCCCTAGATCACAGTAAGCGCCTCCTGACTGTGCCCTCTGCTTCTATCCGACAGACTCTTCCCAGCACACAGGCCACAGTGATCCTTTCAAACATAAGGCTTACTCCTCAGCTCAAAACCCTGCAATGCCTTTCATCTCCCTCACAAAGTCCGGGTGCTAACAAGGGCCTTTAAGGCTAGACATCCGCGCTTCTCAAACTTTCATGTGCATATGAATTACCTGAGGATCTTGTTAAAGTGCAGACTACGACCCAATAGGTCCGGGGCGGGGCCTGAGGTTCTGCATTTCTAACCACCCTGCAGGTGAAGCTGATGCTGCTGGTCCTGGACCCTCTCTAAGTAGTAAGGCTCTCCTTGACCTGGCTTCCCATTACCTCCCTGATCTCCGTCCTAGTCTCCTCCTTGCTTTCTCCACTCCAGCCTTACTGGCTGACCTGCTGTTCAAGCAACACAACAGAAATGTTCTCTTGCCTTAGGGCCTGTGGAATAGCTATTACTTTTGCCTGGAATGTTCTTGCCCCACATATCCTCTTGGCTAACTCTTGCTTTCTTCACATCTTTGCTCAGATCTCACCTTTTCAGTGAGTTCCACTCTGACCACCTGATTTAGTATCACAACATGCCCTCTGCTGCTCCCAACCCTGGGTCCTGCACTCCTGAAACCCTTTATCTTGCTCTTCTGTTCTTTGTTTTGTTTTTGCATAGCTCTTATGACCTTTTAACATACTTTATACATTTACGTATTGTATTCATTATTTTGTTATCTAGCTTCTCCCCAGTTCCACAAAGTCAGTTCTTCAGAAGCTCCCTCTTTGTGGGTTGTGTTCCCTGATGTTCTCCAAGAGTCTAGAACAGCTGCCAACAAACACTATTTGAATTTTGAATTTGAATGTGGTGGGCGAGAGAGAAGGAGAAATTAAGATAATGTGGCGTGACAGCGCGTTCTCCGCTGAGTATGTTTTCCTTAAGTGCATTTGGCTTGGTGCTTGGCATACTGATGTGAGATGTTGCTTGGCACATTCCAAAGGCTTTTCTTGGTCAAGATGCAGCAAAGCACGTTGTGCTTGAAACATTTCATGTTTCCCTTTTGTTACTTCCAGATGACTCGAAATGAAATGTTATCTTCTTCTAATAAACTTGCCATTATCTCCAGAGACAAATTTCAGGAAAGAAATGAAAAATAGTATTTGCAATTACTGTCTTCCACCTTACCCATGACTCAGACAGGTAAGTGCTTCTTCTGTAGTTCATTGTCTTCAAATTTAGTAAGGCAGTCAGGTGTGTCTTTTATGATGGCACAAGTTGATTCCCTTTTAATTCTACCAGTCACTTTATCCTCCTTCTCTCTTCATTTTTCTCAATCCTCCTACATTACTAAGCATTAACCAGGTATTGCTTGACTGACATTACAGTCAGCATTTTTATATAACTAAGAAGATTACATCATGGAATAATGACACAAGCTAACTTCTCCACTGATTTAGCTCTTGCACAGAGATCAATAAATTGCCTTGATCTTTTATTGGATTTTCTACTTGCCCATCCTCAAAAAAATAATCTCTTAAATATTAGGTTGAAGCATATGAAATTGCCAATATTCAACCATTTTGACTTACAAAAATAGCGATTTCATATGGTTCAACTTAAATATAATTAGGAAAGTTTCTATCTCCCTTCAGAGAACAATCAACTCCTTAAAAAAGAAGCCTTGTGGGTTGCAAAACAAAAAGATTTCTGGAAAATAGGTCACTTAGCCCTGGTGAAGAGATCACTCTTGTTCTCGCCCCTATGCATAGTTTCCATCCTGACCATCATGGGCCCTCTGAGCAAGCTCCGGGCTGAGAATGAAGTCTAGCTGACAACAATGGATAATAAGGCCATGGGGGTCAACTGATAAGCATTCATACGGGATAGAAATATTCTCAGTCTCTTAGCCCACACAGAGAAGTTCATCCATATATACTTTTCCTAAACTTTGCCACCAATCTTCCGATTTCATTTCCTTTAGGTCATGTTTACCTAATCAGATCTTTAGCCACTGCCAAGGAATTCGTGTATCGTTGCTGACCTCAGGCCATCATCCTTTCCAGACAAAGTAGACAGAGAGATATGCTGCTTGAAATTCTATTCTGAGAAGATTTCTCTTCTTCACCATCCTTTTGGGCCATACTTGAGTGAGGCTATGTTCTGGTTATCTACCAATGTGTAACAAACCACCCCAAACAGTGGTGTAAAACAACTATTTTATTCTGCTTACGGATTCTCTGGGTCAGAAATTCAGATGCAGCACAGCAGAGATGACACTATAATGCCTGGGGTCTCAGCTGGAATACTCAAAGGATGGGGCTGACTCCACTGTTGGGGTCTGGAATCATTTGAGGGCATCTTCACTTATGTGTCTGGTGGTTACTGCTGACTATTGATGGGACCTCATCCAGGCTATCAGTTGGGACATCCCACATGGCCTCTCCATGTGGTCTCTCTGAGTAAGCCAGTCTGGGTTTCCTCACAGTGTGAACAACTCAAGAGAACTAGGTGGTAGCTAAGTCACCTTTTATAACCTAGCCTCAGAGGTCACACAGCATCACTTCGGCTGCAGTAACAAGCCTGCCCATGTTCAAGGGAAAGGAACAGATTTCCCATTTGTCAATGGGAGGAGCATCAAAGGCACATCATAAAAGGTGTAAGTGG
Organism: Equus caballus; assembly: GCF_041296265.1. Classification (NCBI taxonomy): domain Eukaryota; kingdom Metazoa; phylum Chordata; class Mammalia; order Perissodactyla; family Equidae; genus Equus; species Equus caballus. The sequence goes on from NC_091715.1 coordinate 15,916,519, forward strand.
GATGGGCAATATTGTTGCAGTTCATAAATGCTAGCTGTTATTATTATGCAGTCCTAGACCATTTTGTTGAATGCAAATTGTGGAAATAGTTATTCCCAATGATTGATTTTTCACTTATTGAACATTTTCAAGCATTATGGGATGGTTTTTGCAAACTTTTATGTGCCTTTAAGCATTTTTTGTTCATTCTTCAGAATGAGAGTGATTTCTACTCTATTTATTTTTGAAATTTCTAATTCTTTGAGGGCTGTGTGTAGAGGTATCAGCTGTCAGCTCAAAAAGTTGCCTTCCACCAAAGAAAATTGAGGTTTATTTTTCATTGAACTCAAACAACAACTAGCTACATTGAATACTGATGGCAAAAGCCCATGAAAATCCTATGAGGATCAATGTTATAGATACAGTTTTTCTATCTTTCTTAAAATCCAGGAAGAGATTTCTGTCTCCTGTCCAGCTGCAAGGCAAACATCAGATCGATCTGCCTTCAAGCCAGCAGTGCAAGAAACCCTAAGCTTGTCCTTGCATTCACATTGTGGTTGCACATGCTTTGTATTAGAGCTTCAATCCTGACAGCAAACACTGGATGAACGCTGGCCACAGAATGTCAAATACGGCCGAGAAAGCTTTACATATAAAATAAATGTCTATGCAAAGACAGCAAATCATGTTAAGTAAATTATGTGAAAAGGGATAATTGAAAATTAAAAAGATGAAAAGGCAAATGAAAAGGTAGACAAAATTACTTTTAGAGGTATGTTTAAAATTTGTGCAATTATCCTAGGTTGCACAGAAATTATAAAAACATGAACTGGGTATTGTAAATATTAATTCTTACACTAATTTGCTTTTAGACAATTCATTTAGAGCTAGAGGCAAATGTAACAATTCATTAAAGCATTTGCAAACCAGCATAGTTGGAATAAGTGGATGAGAATGAATTATAAATAAAAAACGAAAAAAGTAGTGTGTGTGTGAAGACAAATTTCTGCAGAGGAAATGGACAAATATGCTTTAAAACACTTAAAGGACCATAAGCCCACCCCACACTGTAATTGCTGTAAGAGAAGACACTGTATCTGTCTTGTTCAACACTGTATCTCTATTCTATAAATATTTAAGTATTAATGGCCTACCAAATTATCAACATTTGAACAGATTCAGGTTAAAATATGGATGAAAAGAGAAACAAAGTCCATGGAACTTGTAGTTGTGCCAGGCTGAGAATGAGGCTAAGCAGTTTATAACACTTTCTGTAAAAAAAAAAAAAAGGATTTATGTTATCTCCTTAAATTAATTCCCCAAGGTAAACAAGGCTTAGTTATCTCTAAATTCCTTTCAAATGTGATGGTAAAATGGATCCCAGCACTGAAAATTTAATAAGGCCTCAGAGGAAAAAGCAGATTTCAAATTCCCTAGCAAGGGGTAAACTCAGTTCCAGGTGAATTACCTCCCTTGCCTTCTTTGCATGGCGTCCACCCAGACAAAAGAACGCAACATGTAGCCCTCCATCAGGGAAAGGGATAGACTCACCCCAGATAAAGTGGGAAAGGTGTCAATTAAAATTTACCCACAGATGGACCCGCCAGGTGGCGCAGCGGTTAAGTGCGCATGTTCTGCTTCTCAGCGGCCAGCGGATCATGGGTTCGGATCCCGGGTGCGGACATGGCACTGTTTGGCAAAAGCCATGCTGTGGTAGGCGTCCCATGTATAAAGTAGAGGAAGATGGGCATGGATGTTAGCTCAGGGCCAGTCTTCCTCAGGAAAAAGAGGAGGATTGGCAGTAGTTAGCTCAGAGCTAATCTTCCTCAAAAACAAAAAGAAAAACAAAACAAAACCCCCAAAATAAAATTTACCCACAGAATTTCTGAGCAGACAGATATGCACAAAGCTACTGACGTTCAGCATTAGCAAGATGAAATAAAATGGCAGGGGAACCATGCAGCTATATTACAGCTAAATAAATGGGTAGATAGATAGATAAATCAATAATAGAAGGAAGGTAGTTAGAAACAAAGGAACACAGTAATAAATGAATGAACGGATGAATAAAAGGTAGAAGACTCCTTAAATCTGAAAGAATAAGAAGGGTATTCCTTATGTGTACTGTAAGTTATAAAAGACTTTGTAAGAATATAAATTCAATAAAACAAGAAGTAGTAGACAAGATGATAAAACCACAGAGTGCAAAGGAAAGGGAGATTGCAGAGGTTAAGAAATTTGCTTACCATTACCCTTGTAAAAATTCATTCAGGACAGCAAGGAGAAGAATATTTAGGATTGAAAATAGGCCCGGAAAAATATTTGAGATAGTCTCAATATATGCAGAGGCGAAAAGATGAATAGGAGAGAAGATAATAGATATGGAAGACAGACAAGGTAATCCAACATACTAGATAATTGTGTTCTTGAAATGCAGAAAGACTGAGTTAGAACACAGGAAAATTTCCTTGAAATGAAGGCAAAAGGAAGTATTAAGATCAAAAGAATATGCTTTCTATCAGGGAAAGAAAAGATACAGAATAACTGACATCTAATATTGAACTCCAAGTTTAAAGAAAAGATTTCAGGTATGCAGGTAATTAAAAATTTAAAAAAAGCAAGCCATCTACGAGGTGGGGAGACGGGAGAGTAATCAGAATTTCCTTCAACTTTTCTAGAGCTTCATTAGGGTTGCCCAAGGCAGCAAATAAAAATACAGGCTGCCCAGTTAAATTTTAAAACTTAGATGCAACATTTAGAACAGATTTATACTAAAAAAATATTGTTCATCTGAAATTCAAATTTAACTGGGCATCCTGTATTTTATCTGGCAGTCCTAAGCTACATTTAATGTCAGAAAGCAATGGAACAACGTCTGCAAAGTTCTGTGGGAAGGAAAATGGGACCCTACTGTTATATCTAGCTAACTGATACTCAATTAAAAAGGCAACGGGCAGACATGAGAGAATCAAGGAATATAATCTCTCAATGAGGAAATCCTGTTAACCATGTGGATGGTTAAAATAAAGAGCTCAGGAATGGAGAAGCCATAGTAAAAAGGATGCTGAATCTGGAAAGTTCTAGGGCAATTTGATTTAGAAGCTCACACATTACCATCAGCTTTCAAAGTCTCTTCTTCTCTTGGTCGACCTTCCACATCATTCTCAGCACACTCTCTTCACATAGTGGCTTCCAGCAGCTCTAGACTGACATTCTACCAGCCTGGCAACCTCTGTGGAAAGAGGGTACTTTTTCTTAAAAGCATTTCAGAAAAATTTCTGGCCTGATTCTCATTTGCTTTTACTGTCTGGGCTATGCAATGAGCCCATCCCTGGATCAATTATCATCACCATGGAAATAGGCTGCTCCTCTTATTGGCCAGGTTGTATCACCTGGAGCCAGGGGTGGGGTCAGCCTCATATAAATCACTGAGAGTGGAGGAGGAATGGTTCCCCCAAAGAAATTTAGGGGGCTGTGACTAAAAGAAGGGGGATGGATTCTGAGCAGACCAGAAGAGCAATTATTTTGTACACTATACTGTTATCTCCCCAACTAAAGTATAAACTTCTTGAGAACAAGAGCTCTGTATTACACTTCTTTTTATCTCACACAATGACCATCTCTGTTCCTTATTATACTGTAGGTGCTCAAAATGTTTATTAATTTCCCTTGGCATAACTTTATTTGTGAAATGAGGAGGTTGGAATACTTGAACTCCAAGGTTCTTACAGCTTTAGTAAAGTTCTATGAAAAATTCCATGAGAGCATATTCTATGGGGCCCCACATTAAGCACTCTTTGTATATTCCATGGTAAAACCTTTGAACATTTATTTGTAGGTATAGCGCATGATAGACGTTTTCAATTTCAGAAATGTCAAGTTTTTCAAAGTCATTAGATGAGTGTATTCTCCTATGTCGTCTTCAAGTCAATGATTCACAATATGACGGAATAGTTTTCCTAATCATGCATAGAGCTTTTTCTAACATTCACAGCTTTTTGAAATATGTTTACTTCTCATCACTTCTAAGCCTCTAAACAAGAAATGAGAGTCTTCTCTTCATCTAGTCTCCTCCCACTTATGCCTACTTCAAAATTCACTGTCTTGATTACTTACCATCTCCCATTTTGCTTAGCCAGAAACTCTACCACCTTCCCTCCTCGGCTCCTCTCCATCCAATTGTCCACCAAGTCCTATTAATTCTACTCCCTAAATATATTTTAGGTCTCTCCCCTACTCTAAATGCTTGCTCCCGTCCTCGCTGCCACAGCTTAATTCCTATAGTTACTTACTGTATAGTCCTTCTATTGTACTTATATGAATATGCAGTGGTAAGAGAACAGGCTTGAGCCAGTCAGCCTGGTTCAAAGCCTGGCTCCCGCACTTAACACTGTGTGACTCTGGGGGAGTTATGTAACTTCTCTGAATCTCAGCTCTCTTTTCCGGAAAGTGAGGCTAAAAATAGTACCTCATAGGGTTATTGAGAACATTAGGTGAGTTCAAACATGTAAAGCACTTGGACTGATGTCTGGCATGTTGTGGGCATTACATGAATTTTAACTATTATTGTTGGTTTTGCTTACAGCAATGTAAGTGTCTGACTCCTCCATTATACTGGGATACTGGGAACTTACTAAAGGCAGGGTCATATCATTATTAGCAGCATTTTAAAAACAGTAGCATTAGTATTTTAATCACTAGATCTCTGTACAGGGTAGGGGCAGTTAAATATCTAATTCAATGAATTTCACTTGTCAGAATAAAACAGTTCTATACAATAACCACTAGATGGAAGCAAAACCGTTTATAAAATCAGTTCTTACCAGAAGCTGCTGCAGTGTACAAAGATCTACCCCTTTTGTCTCCTTTATTTGTACAACCTCGCCGTCGTCAACAACAAAATAACATCATCACCATCATCAATAACGACAGCTGCAACAGAGGTGGCTCATGCAGAGCTCCAGAACTTTGCCTATTGAACACTAGTCAGAATTGAGGTTTTGGAAAGTCTTTGCTGCAGAATTCAGAAATTATTAGTCAAAAAATGCTGAAAATATCGTCATTGAACCAAAAGCCAGCTGCCACTCACTCACATTTACCTAACGAGAATCTCTGAAGGCTGGTCACAGGAAAGATACAGCGCCCCAGCTCTGTGCTGACTGCCACGTAATTACCAATTGTCCCTGTGAATGCTGCACCTCCCTTTGTTATTAACAAAGAATTGTCGTGTTCCTATATTGTTTGGGGTAGGGGGTATTACACGTGTTCAATAACTTAATTACTGGGTTTGCTTTCCTCTTTGAGACTTTCCATGTCTCATCTTCAAATGTGTATTTGTTGTCTTTCATTTGCAGTGAAGGGATTCATTTCTTTCTCCCTTGCTTATTTCCAGGGGTCCTCAGCCTTTTCTTTCTCCACATGATTCTCATGCATGAGCTCACATCAGTGACACCTCCCATTACATCATTGTCATTGTTATTATTACATTATTGTCAGCAAAGACGCTCAGTGAGGCGGGGACTGTGCATAGTTGGAATACCCCTAACCTCAGATTCTGACGTGCTCCCAGGAGCCGCTAACATTCTCTAAATGAGCCCTCTCTACTCTCTTACGGACGATTAGCAGCAATGAATTGATACTCTCTCTTAGAGTGGGACTTGCTCTCTCTCATGTCCTTACATATTCCTAGACTCTTTCACTTTTCTATTTTTCTTTTTCCCTCTTTTCTTTTCTCCCCTTCCCCATCTCCCATTCTCTCCTCCCTCTTTCCTCTCCCTCTTAAAATTCTAATTATCTCCTTTCTACAATACAATGCTATCTTAACGTATAACAACAAGAGTACATCCATATAATATAAATTTGATCTCAAAAGCGAGAGGGATTTTATGCATACTAAACATGTGCGTGATATCTTGGTAGAAAAATATTTCCACTTAAAAGCAATGCTCAATCATTGCTGTCATCTGCCCCAAATTGAATGAGCATCCACTGAATGCATAGCAGAGACAAAGTAGAACGACCTACTTAGGATCAACTCAAATCACGTGGAGGAAAAATGACTTCATTCCAGTCTCTTTTTTTTCTTTATCACAATCTCTTTCCAAGCGGAGAGAGGTTTTCCTTTCCTGCTCATTTCTCAAATCAAATCTCCATCTATGATTTAGACTTTAAATGTAGCCCGGAACCTTAGCAGCTATGATTCTGGTTATCGCAGCAGAATTCAATTTCTCGCGATGCCCTCTTTTCTTCCCACAGAGCAGCCAACTGAGAAAGCTCAGGCAAGGAGCAGGAAGGACGGATTTGGGTTACCCTCCTGTAATCACAGCTGCTCTGTTTGCTCCAGTCACTAAACACGTGCTGACCAGGTAATGAAACAATGAGCTAAAGTACACCTTTATCCCTAATAAAGAGTTGAAGGAATTTCAAAGAAGGAAACATGTTTCTGTATTCCCCTGGGGCAACATGAATTCTGCTAAGTATTTCGATGTTAGAATAAACAAAATCTAGAGAGTGATTCTATTCTATGCCCGTGTGCTCGCTGCCTGGCACAAAATGTATGCACATATAGATGTCTGGTTTTGCTTCTCACGAGGGGCTAGTGGAGATTCTCCACGCACGTGGGTGAAGCTGTGGCAGTGTGATCTTCCTTCCCGTTCTCATTACTGGCCTCGCTGCTGCCTTATGTAATGTGGTCTGTTCGCTGATGGGCTTCTGCTTGACTGGCTCAAGAGTGGGAACTGCCAAACCTGTGCGCAGTCCCCGTGAGGGCTAGACTCAGGCAGCTGATTCGATTTGGTATTTCTCCTGCACCAAGAGGTTAAACTGAGCATCGCTAAGGAAATCAACGTGGGTGCTTGTGCATGGCGTGGTGAGGAATGATTTGGATGAATAATGGAGGCAGTTTAGGTGGTCTGAATTAGGAGTGGGTGGGTGGAGAGAGTGAGAAAGGACAAGCAGGGAGGGGAATCGTGAGGGAAAATTCTTTCACTACTAGCAGCTAACCATAGATCATTGGAATTCCTTCCTTTATCAAATGTAAGCAGGAACCGGGGAATGGAATATTGCTGAGTGGAATGCCTAATAAAGGAGTTGGCTTTCTCTCACTGCCCTTTCCATCCAAATACTGAAGTAAAGATGTGCGGCAGATTGCAGGCTACAAGGAGGCAAAAAGTAGAAAGACAAGACTCATCAATGCAGCATTTGCCCCTGAAGGCAGAGCTTATTGTACTGTATTTTTAAAAATCTCATTTGTTTTTAGTCAAAACACTTTAAAAAAGTATCTCTATTTGCACTGGAATTTTTTTCGTCCATCTTGCCAAATTGAAGTGACCTCACACTGCTTTTAACGATTTTGGTAAGAATTTAACATAAATAGCCCAGATCTTTACACCGCCACCCCTTCAGAGTTGCTTCATTTTCACTTCGCTATAACTATGCCCAGCAACAAGGTATTTGGAGAGCTCCCCAAGGACCCGAAGTGTTTTGAATTTCTCTTGTGCAGATCTCCGTGGGAACTAACTCTCAGTGGGTCCTCCATAACTGCTAACTTATGACCATAAAGTTGAACATTAATGAGTTCTCTGTAGATCTTCTCCCCCCAAAGCCCTCCCCCATAAAAAATTCTTTTTGGTATGGTAATTTTGTTGACTTCTCCCGAGAGCCGATCCTTACCGACATTCATCATCAGAGGGCGCACTTTCACAGAAAATACACCAGGTTCCTCCGGCTGATCGCTTCCTCGCCCGTTTGCACGATGGAAGAAACAGGTTTTATTCGGAGGTATTTTCAGTTCAAATTCAAGTTCTAAAACTTTGGTTATTATTAGCCTGTTCTCTTACTTGGGTGGAAGGGAAGAGAGAAAAACAGGTCTGTCTGCAACCATTGTGCTCCACCCCAATTCAGGGATGGCCTCAGAAACTAAGTTTTCAAAGATAGTCAAAATGAGCCTGATCGCGTATAGATCTGAGAGCATAGTCTCCGGCCTCCCTAAAATGACAAGTCGCTTCACGTTACTGAAAAAACCAGAAAAGATTCACACCCACCCTCGCCTCCCCCAGGGCTTGTCCTTTTGCAAGTGATTTGCAATCCCAGACAAGTATTATGTAATGATGAAGCAGGGCCTGGAGCTTTGGCTTGTTATTTCTTTCAGAGAGAAGACATTAAAAAACTGTTATTATAGCACTATGCTAAATGCCTGTGAGAAAACATTTCTGAGAATTGTTAGAAACGCGGGGCAGTGGAACTGATCAAAATTTGCATCAGTGCTAAAAATTGTGACCATCTGCAATTGCCCAAGGGGGCAGTTTGAATGAAAAGACACGATCTGGTGGGGTGAAGGGAAGAGCTGCAGACCTGAAGTTGGGGAAAGCCAGGATCTAATCCTAGCTGACTGCTAACCTGAGTGTCCTTAAGTTAGTTACTTAACCTTTCTGGCCTTAGTTCTGCAAGCTCGGGATTAGATGATCTCAGAATTTCTTCCCTTCTAACAGGTTATCCTTTTCCTAAGAACAAATGTAGATGACATTATTAATTTGACTTCCCATGGAGGATACAGCAGTACCCCTTGATAGATCAACCGTTTTGCAGGATACTATAATATTTCAAACTTTCTGAAGTACTCTATAGTTAATATTTATGAAAATAGCCCATTGTTTAGCAATAATTTCTCTAGTTTTTTTTATGGCAGTGGGCCCTGGGGCATTTCATGCCAGGTAAGACTAGAAAGGCACGTGCTGTGGTGGGAAAAACACCCGGCTTCTGTGTGGAGCCTGGATATCTGCTTCTTGTTTGCCATGTGACTTTGGACAAGTAACTTAACCATCTGGGCTTTTGATTTTATTTTTGTTTTTTGGGCAAAGTGATGGAAGGAGGAAAAATGATGGAAGGAGAGCTTGAGGAAAATGGTGAAAGGAGATGTGGCAAAAACTTGGGAATCACAGGAAAGAGACTAAGACTAATTTTAATCTCCCCGACCTGTCTTGGCCAGTCTAGAGCCCTCTCTCCCAGACCTGGCTATTATCAGTCTAACTCTGAGCCACTTTCCCTTCCATTTGTGTGACTAGTGTCTAAAGCCTATAAAACTTGGGACAGATAGGAATGGGTGCTGTAGAAGGACCAACGGACATGCCCATGGGCTTTTGATTTTTAAACTGCAAGAATCTATTAGCGTTCTAGTAAGAAGTAATGAGCCAACCAGAAAGCCAGCCACATACTGAGACATCAGACTATGGGAACTCTTTAGTATTATTCATGCTTATCATTACTACTAAAATGTCCAACCTATAAAATTGTTTGGAGAGTTATTTAACTTCAAAGAACTATGCAATATTTAGCTCTCTTGGTTATGTTTACTAACTTAGGAACTTCAGAATTGCAAAATCTTGAATGAAGAAATTTAAGGAAGGTTTTTCAGAGGTAGGATCCTGTCTTGGAAAATAGCCTCATCTTGGTCTCCAAAAGTTGGAATTTGGGGACTGTTAGACTATCTAATTTTTGCAGCCTAAGAAGACAATGTGAAAAATCTTTTATTGTGGGGAGGGTAGAGATTTCCACAGTGTAAGGTGGTGCTGGCCACTAGAAAGTGCTGGTATGCAGTGGAGGGAGGGTGGGTGGGAGTCCCACCATTTCTGGTGGTAGCAGCCCCACAGTCCTTCCTGTGTCTCCTTGAAAGCTTGTATTGCCCAGCTAGAGACAGAAAAGAAAGAATTACTGAAAAAATGGGGAAAGCCAGTGCTAAGAAATCTGTTGATTAAGCTGAGTCCAGATGATGGTATGTGAAGCAGTGTAATTGAATGTGTGTGCCCAAGGGATGGGGATTTCTTTCTTTCCTTTTTCAGTTCCTGGGACCATATGCATGTGTAGCAGACTCTCTTGGTGGCCTGCCACATCCCTTGCTGCAGGCTGCTTTCTGTTGAACATCTCTCTGAGGTCTTTCTGACCAGGGAGCACACTCAGAGGAACCCACAAGTACCCCCAACAGCAACTGCCAATCAACGATGGACATGGGAGTTGGTAGAGAAATATCTCGGTTTCCTTGCCTACTGGTTGGATTAACTCTGAGGCATGCTCTAGGTCCTCTCCCAGAGTTCCTCAGAGGATGCACACCCTTTATCTGCTTCCTTCCCTTCCCTGGACCACTTCTTCCCTCCCCTCGTGGTGTATATAGAGCACCAGCACTCTAATCCTTGTTTCTGGGTCTGCTTCTGGGAGAACCTGACCTAAGATACCAGGTATAGGCTTCTATTTCAAAATTTTATGTGATTTTCTGCATACAGAACTTGAGTTATAGTGCCATGAAGATCTAGGTCTGAAAGTGGGTACTGCCACTTATCAGCTTTGCCCCCTTGGGTCAACTTTAACCCCTCCAGGTTTTGATTTGCTTGTCTGAAAAATGAAGAGTGTAATAATATCTAGTCATCAAGTTGATGTGACGATTGACTGATTCTGAATGTGAAATGCCTGGCACAGTGTCTGACTCATAGTAAGTCTTAGCTTTCAAATGAATATTGGTAATCACTGACTATTATTGTACTTATTTCCCCTCCTAATGTACATAAGAGAGGTCTTATATTGGCTGCCAAAGATGTCTTTTGGGGCCACTATGGAAATCAGAGGAGAAAAATGGTGGTTTGTAGCCTTTTTATTCCTGTGGCAGAACATAATTTCCTCAGGAGCATTAAGCTTCTCTTTAAAAAAATGCTATATGAGCAGGAAGAAATGAAGACACAAAAAAGAAATGGCATTGAAAGTGATCTGTCCCAGTTGAGCTCTGAACATGATAGGTGTGCAAGTGGGAGCTGGAACAGTGAACAAAGCCAGCATATGAGGTGTTATTTTTAGAAGCTGGAGAAATGCTGGGGAAGAAGTAAGAGGGGAAATATGCAGCATTTATGTAACACATTTCCAAGTCGCTCTGAAAGGAAGTTTTATATTTAATGGAGTTGTTAACAATTGGGATTGAAAGCCTAAAATAGAAGTGAGAACAGTTAGCCAACTTGGGAGTATTTTGTTGGGACTGCTGTAGAATATTAGGTTTGGAGAACTTGTATGCAGGGATAGGTAATATACATGGAAATTAACATAGCATTCTTATTAAATTCATGTTTGATTTTGAGACTCTTACTAATGATTTTTCTCCATCCTGATTGAACCATATTTCTCCCTACATGACAACACCAGCCTTCCTTACCCATTAACTTATCTCTTGTCTTCCCTTTAATAAAATAGTATTTTCAACTTTAGTGCTTTTGCTCATTGTTGCTTCCATCCTCGAGCATGCCTTTCTGCTTACTTTTCTTCCACAGAAGTTCTATTTTTCTTCAAATTTCTTCTCCTACCTGAAACCCCAGAGACTATTTACTTTGAATTATGGGGCTAGAAAGAGAAATTGGGTCCAGGTCATGAAGGGCTTTGGATGCTGTTGTCTTCAGCCTACAGAAATTGAAGCCGCTAGAAGTCTTTCAGGAGGATAGTCACATTACTCACTGTGTGTCCTAGGAAGATAATAATAACTGTGGCAGCAGTGTGATTGACAGCTTCAGAGAGGGAGAGACTGGCACAAGATGAGAAGGCTACTGTGATGGCCTAGGTGCAAGGAGGTCAGGACATAAACTGGCAAAGAGTAGATGGAGAAGAGATGACTTCGAGAGACCTCTCAAATACTTATTTGAAAGAACCTAATGACCAATTGGATGTGGGGAAGGGGAAAAAGAGAGGGTAGGAGTCACTATGGGAGACTTGAAGTTTCCATAGATTTGTGGAGGGCAGTGATAGAGGGCAAGGAATACGGGTAGAAAAGGTAAGAATTTTATTTGGGTGTGTGCTGCTTAGCCATTCATTTGCAGCTATTCCAGTGTACCACCAGAGATGTGGGCATGGACTCTCAGACAAGGATAGTGGCAGTAATGTAGATTTCATAGTCTTCTCCCAAAATTTGGTAATGAAATTATTGGGAAAGAGAGTGAGTAAGAAAAGAAGAGGTCTTTGGCAAAAGCAATAGGAAAATCAAATGTTTAAAAGGCCGATGAGGGAAGAGAAGACAGCAAATGAGAATGAGAAGCAGTCTGAGAGGTAGAAGGAGAATCAGAGTGTGTAGCCTCAGATGGTTTCAAAAGGAAGGGGCTGCTGAACAGCGTGAAAACTGCTAAACCATTGCATGAGATAAGAACCAAGGAAAGGCTATTTGATTTGACATGGTGGTGACCAGCAAAAGTTGCTAGGTAAGGTAGGTGTAGAAATCAGATTGCAGGACACTGAAGAGGGTATGAGATGGGAGAAGGGGAGAGAGTGGAGCTAAACAACTTCTCAGAGGACTTTGACAGTGAAGGGTCACAGCTGAACCAAAGCTGGAAATGATGAACCAGGATCGTTTCTATGTGTAGAACCAGCTCCTAAGTTGACCTCTGCTAAATGCTGATTTGGCCCCATTGTCTAAATCTGTCAAGATCAAGAGGCAGGGTGGAGCGTAGCAAAGCAGGATCAAGAACCCTCAGGGCAATGAGTCCTGCCAGGTACTGTTACAATGAATTGCTTAAAAAGTAGAACAAGAGAATCCAAAGGTGTCTCCTACATTATGTGAACCAAATTTCCTTTTGTTCCTCATCACAGAGGGGAAGAAAACACTCAATTGTGTAAGCCCTAAACGCTCAATTGTGTAAGCAGGGATATAATTTGCATACATAGCCCAGGTAATGCTATTGGGAAAATTGTATCCAAAGTCTTAATGAGGAAATTTAAGCAGATGTGATGGAAGAATTAAAACTAATGTTAGCCTTTGCAGCCACTCAATTCCAGGAATAGTAATTTCTTCTTTTATGAATGTGAGGAGAATTTGATGACTAAATTAAAAAGAATAGGCAGCCTAGATGTTGGGGTAGTGGTGAAATCCTTGACTTTATAAGAGCTAATGATGAGAGTAGAAAAGCATGCCCTTCTTTGGATAAATTACATTTTAGAGAAAATATTAGTTTTCCAATTTAATTTGACCAACAGTTTAGGAGTGCTTGTGATGTCACAGGCACCATGCTTTCAGCCCAGGGGCATAAAGAAGAATGAGATACAATCTCTTTCGTAAAATAGCTAGCTTTCTGCCCCAGATGTCTAGTTCCTAATCAAGTCAAATCTAGTTTCTAAAAAATATTGGGATAAACCATAGTAAAATCTTGCTTAAAAAAATTGAATCTGGTCAATGATCATCAATGGCTACCATATCAAAACGAGAGGCAAACAGATATTATATGCCTCCTAATGGAACTACACAATACTATCTATGAAGTTTTCTCATCAAAACATCAAGCCAGAATCTGATCAAGCCTCTAAATTTAACTACCAATTTATAGGGGACAGAGAAACGTGTTAAACAATACCAGTGGGATACAATTAGCAAAATCTAGACTGTCAAAACTGTAAGGACAAACAACATACTTTCATCAACAACAAATTTACATTGAAAAATGAGAGAGAGAGAGAGAGAGTTAGAAGCTAGAGATTGAGAGAGTTTTAAAGGATGTATCTACTAATTCAAAGTACGGACCTTATTTTGATTCTAACTCAAACAAATTGTAAAAAAAATAAGATTAGGGAGAATTTGAATACTTACTGGATATTTAATGATATTAAGGGATAATTGTTAATTTTTTAGGTGGAATAATGACATTATGGTTATGTTTTAGAAAATAATCATTGTTTAGAGTCACCTGCTGAAAGACTTAGGGACAAAGTGATATGATGTCTGGGATTTGTTGAAAAATAATCTAAAATGAAGGGGGAAGTGGGTAGGGGTGTATAAGAAACATGTTTGGCCATGAGTTGATAACTTTTTAAACTGGGTGATGGATCCTTCTTTCAACTTTTGTTTGTTCAAAATTTTCCAGCATAAAAAGTTTTTAAAATTGGCAAAAAATAGGTCTAGCATCATTCAAGATGATTAAATGTTAAATTTAGATATATTCCCCAATCAGTGTACCAGTTATACAGCTACTATGTGGCAGGTACAAGGCACTTTTGTTCACATGGGATGGGAAGAATGACAAATCTAGCTATGTTTCCCATGGCTTGAATTGAGACATCACTGGCATCCTTTAATCTGTTTTTCCTTTCATCTTGGAGATGTTACTTCAGATGGTGATGTGAATTTTGGCATTGAGTGGGCTGTAAGCAGTGTTATTGTGTGGCAAAACAAACGCAGAAACAGGGAGGATGGGCAAAAGAGGGGGATGCCCTGCCCTCATATTATCCAGGCCTCTTTCCCCCTCATTTTCCTGGGAGACCATTAGATCCTTTAAATACAGTGAGAAGGGACTCTTCAGTCACTTAATCTTGGGCTGAATATGTTTATAAAATAGGATAAAATAATAATAATAGTAATGATGATCATTTATTAAGTGATTTCCCACATGCTAGAATGTGCTAAATATTTTACAGGCATAGTCTAGTTGATTCCTCACAACAACTTTATGAATTAGATATTATTACAGTTATTATTATTTACATCTCACAGACTTAAAGAAGATAAGTCTTCTGTTCAGGGCCATATAGCTAGTTAAAACCTGGCTCTTTCTAACTCCAAAGCCTTTGCTCTTTATTACACCACCAAATGCCTGTTAGCCTTTATTTTCTATATCTTAGGAGTTCTGATGACAGCCAAACAGATTTAGCAGGTCACTGTTGCTCTAATTTTTCTGCTTTATATTATTTGCAAGTTCTCCAAATGCCATTTCAATAGGGACCTTGGCTCTTTGAACAGAAGACCCCAGAAACTCTGTATGGTGCTTAGCCATTATGCACACATAGCTTGCTCTTTGGATGTGAATTTTCCACACTTATCTTTGGCCCAGCGTGGGGCTCAGTGCTCAGGAGAAATCTGTCCGTTTCTGGTCTGCTCATCGTGTCCAGGCTTTGGAAATCTGGCTATATCTAACTGGGTACAGAATTACCAAGACAGTGAGGACTTCCCTTATGGAAAATTATTTCCCATCATCTGCCTTTGAATCTATGATGTATTTTGCACATTTATGTTTATAGACTAAATCTAATATGTTATCATGAGAGTTATCCCATCTAAAAATGTGACAGTGCGACATGATAGGGTTTAGAATCTGGGCTTTGGAATCAGACAGGTCTGGTTAATACAGACAACTTAATAGTTCTATGGTCTTGGGCAAATTAGTTAGCTTTTCTGAGGTTTAGTCATTTTATCTGTAAAATGGAGATAATAACCCAGTGTGTTATTGTTGTGAGGATTAAAGGGCATGGCATGGTACCTAACACGTAGCATGAACCCAATAAATGGCTTCCCTTGTTGGTTTTAGTATTACTCTTTCCTATCTTGTTTGTTATTTCCTTGGCTTCTGGCCAATGACTTTAAGGTTGAGCATGCTCTCTGAAGAAACAGCTAAATACCCAGGTGTCAGTCTGTGGTTGGAGGACAGGGTTTGGGGAAGCAGAGAGGGGGAAGGATGAAGACAAATTTCAGAGAAAGGTTAATAAAAAAAAAGTGTCATTCAGTAATATTGTGTATTCTGATTTAGCCAGGGGGAGGGAATTCAGAGGTGAAGTTCCCTACCCTCCTTCATGATTAGGAAAGTAGGAATCGCCACCCTCTGTATGAGTCTTTATAAAGTCTGAATTAGTTTAGTTTGAAAGACAAAGTACTATTTGGGGAGGAACATTAAAACAACCTAAATCAATATTAATTTGGGAAGTTTATACAAGTCTCTTTACAGATTAGGTAAAAAGAAATATAACACAGATTTAGTAATTATAACTGGGGTCATGACTCCATCACAATCATTTGATATTGTAGTAAACAAATCTTTTCACCATCACTTTATAGAGCAATATATTCAGATGCTCCATTGAAGAGGGTGTGATTATAATACCCATAGGATAAATATATTTTTAAAAAGGTGTGCAAAGAGGTACTTTAATTTGGGATATAATTCCCAATAATCTCATCATATATGAAATCAAAAGATGCTGTATGTCAATAGCTCAGAATGAATTTTAAGCTGATGTTATAAAAAATAACTATGGTGACAATGAAGACACTGAGGCATAGCTATATAACTCTGTCCAAGATGAATAAATTATTTCCTGACCCATGAGTTCAGAAAAAAAGCAATATTTTAACAATACATTATTTTATTTAATTTGTGATATTGTATATATGTGTGAAATTTAAAAAGTAAAATATTAAAATAGACATTTGACTACCTAATTCATGGCTTTACAAGTTTATTATTTAAATTGGCTCCAATTTGGGGGGGCAGAATTTTCTCTTTGGAAAACTAAGGGGTTGCTTTAGATTTGGGTATATGAAATAAGTGCTCTTCTTGGTATATCAAGGGGAAAACAAAAAGAAAAACATTAGACTGGTTGAGATGAGCAATTATTCAGGGCCTGAGTATTCCAGAAAAACAAAGACAGTGTAATGTGAGGTCAAGAGCACGTCTGTGGAGCCAGCCTGCCTGGATTGGAATCTCTGCTTTGCCACTTACGTGCTCTATGAGGTTGGGTGAGTTACTCCACTTCTCTGTGCCTCAGTTTCCTCACCTGCAAAATTAGAAGAATGATAATGTTTAGCTCATATATTATGAGAATTGAATGAGTTAATATTTGTAAAGGGCTTAGAACAGGGCCTAGCACACAGTAAGAACATATGTGTTAGATAGATGGACAGATAGATAGATAAACCCTGTATCTTTCTTGATACAATTGGCCGAACCCAGGAAGAATTTGTGCTTCTGCTACCTGGTCTCTGTGTTAATGGATATATGGGTTTGCTCATTGATTCATTTATTTATTTGCTTTAGGAGAACTAAAGCAACTTCTTTTGCAATGGAGAAGATTGTGTATGTGCATGTGGCTGATGACCTAATGCAAGATGAGAACTGGGGAAAAGGAGCAGAATTGTGCTTGTGGGGTCAGACTTGAGCGCCCACAGTTCAAGGGTGCTCTCTTTGAAGGAAGAGATCTCTCAACTGCCCAGAGGCTGTGCCTCAAATCCCCATGAGCCTCTGCTCAAAGCCATGCTCTATCAGTGTGTTGTCCTGTGGAAAATACTGAAAGCTGGCAAGGATGTGGGGTGGCCAGAATGCTTATATACTGCTGGTGGGAGGGTCAAATGGCACAACCACTTCGTAAATCTGTTTGGCAGTTATCTGCTAAAGCTGAGCATATGCCTACCCTATAACCCAGCAATCCCACTCACGGGTATATTCCCAACAGAAATGTACACATATGTTCACCAAAAGTCATGAACTTGAATGTTCATGAAAATACCACTCATCATACCCAGATGCCCATCAATTGGGAAATGGATAAAGGCATTTTGTAATATTTACACAATGGACTACTACACAGCAATAAGAATGAGCCACGGCTCTGCACAACAATATGTGTAACTCTCTCAAACAAAATGTTGAGCAAAAGAAGCCAGACGTAGAAGAACACATACTGCAGGATTCCATTTACATAAAGTATAAAAACAGGCAAAACAAATTTATGGTGATATGAGTCAGGATAAGGGTTATCTTCAGAGGAGACTAGTGACCGGAAAGGAGGAAAAGGAGCGGCTTCCCAGATGCTGGTGATGTTCTTATTCTTAACCTGGGTGTTGGTTACCTGGCTGTGCTCCATTTATGAAAATTCTTGGAGCTATATACTTATGATATGTGCACTTTTCTGTATGGATATTAGACTTCAACAAATGTTGTAAAGAGGGAGCACAGGTAAATTCTTCACATTCCGCAAACTGGGCAGTGAGCATATGGAGCTATTAATGCTGCTGCAATCTAAAGCTTGTATTCTAATTTTGTAGAAGGTTTTGTTTTTATGTGTTTATGTCTTGTTTCTCTAATTAAATTTTAAGCTCTTTGATGGGGATGACTGTGTCTTGTTTTTCTTTGTATTCCCGCAGCGGAGAAACAGTGTGCATGCTCATTAAATATTTGTTCATTTATCAGGAGGAAAAGCAGTCTTGCCCAGCTACCTCGTGGAAGGGTATGGTTTTCATGTCCAATTGTAGCAGAATCTTTTAATAGTTATGTTCCTTAATTTAAGACAGTCTTGGAATAGGGTGGCTATTTTGAGCTCTTAACCTTGTGTTTTAGACAATCTGATGTGCCAAATGCTTTGACTAAATTCTCCTGAGGTAAAGTGCCAGCTTTGGAATAGATTTTCTGAGAAGCCGACATTGAATGCTGGCGGAATGGCGTGGCCGACTGCCAGCCGGGGGCGGGAAAACTTGCTCTGAACTTTGGTTGACTACCTCTTTAGCTCACTGCGCCATGGATGAATTGTCTCCGGCTCTCCAGGGCTAGAAGAGAGAGAGAGAGAAAGGCAGCTTATTTGAGGAGCAGCTGCAGGGCCTAAGTCACAGTAGGAAATGGTGTTGGCTTAAGACACCTTTGGTGAAATGAGTCAGTGTATCTGCTCAGCCATAGGACAAAGTCTCCACAAGTTACCTGTAACTGGAGGGAAATTTTACGTTAAACCAAGAGCAAGCACTCAACCTCCTCCTTAAAGCAAAAAAAGCCATTGGTGGAAAACCCGAATACCATAAATAACGCACATGAAGTTATACTGGTAAAACTGTAGGGACCTATAGGTAGGAATTTTTTTAATCTCTTTTTTTCCCTTTTCTTTTTTTTTTGACTTGGCTCTGAAAATAAAATGGTTGATTCTTTTTACAGTGACACGTAGAAGAATTGTTCCAGACCCTAGGTTACTAAATATTTATGCTGAAAAAAATGTAGACAAATACAGATTTTTCTGAACTCTGTAATCCTTTTAACTGATTCCAATTTGAGATGGAATTGCGATTCTCTAGTAAAATATTTTTCCACTTGGAAACTCAGAGCCAACTCTGCCTGCTTTTGTAGTCAGCTAGTAGGAGCAGCAGAGGGAAAAAGGATGGTGTCCTGAGTGGTTCTGTGGAATGCTGCATTGATTTCTTAATTTTATGGACATTGCTTTTGGGGGCACGGAGCTTCCCTCACAAGTTACCATTCTCTTTCCCTTTCTTGAAAAAACACACACACACACTCACACACACTCTCTCTCTCTCACACACACACACACACACACCCCTTGAAGTCAAAATTAGTTCTCTGCAAAAATTCAGTTGAAGTCAGACTTCCTTCATCTGGGATCTGGAGGGAATTTGCAGAATACCAAAATCTTGAACAAATTTCTAGGAGTCTGGAAAATTCTAGAAGCCTTTAGAGAAGGCAGAGGAACCCTGCAAGTGTAATGAGAGTTAATCTGCAAGTGTGTTAAGAGTTAATCTGCAAGTTAATCTACAGTTAATTGACACTGCCTTCTCATTTCCTTCCCATTCTTCCACATCCAGAAAGGGCGACCTTGACAGTTGCTAGGTGGAGGCCTCGATGCTGATTGAAGGTAAGTGCACCTCCATTCAGAATAAGGGAAACTTCAGCTGATTTGAAAACACTTATGAACTCACATTGATTTATTCTTTTTAGGTAAAGCAGGAGAAATTTTAATTGATTCTTGACTCTTTCTTGAAACTTCCAAAGCTTACCAGACTTCTGCCCTAATGTATAGCTTTGGATTTTGTTGTTTGTCAGAACTATATGTTTAAGGAGCTATCATCTGGAAAGCCATCTTTCAAGATAGGTTATTGTCATCTTTCTAGTCCAAAATGCTAATGAATGGGGCAGTTGTGTGTTCTGATGAATAGTTATTTAAAAAGCACTGTACAAATAATGCAAAAACATGACAAATTCACCAATTTTGACAGCTTAGAACTCTGGATGTTCAGCAGTTATAATAAACTTCTGGTTTTGTGGGTTTCATAATAGATGAAAAAACTGAGATGAAAGCACACATTTTAGGGTGGAGATGATGGCAGGCTTTTCTTTATGTGCAGGGGCTTCTGAGGTGGGGTTTGGGGACAAAGGGTTCCTATAATTATCAGAGTGAGGAACTTGGAGCAACAAGATATCAAGTACACCTTGCACAGAGGCCTGTATGGAACAGCCCAGAGTCTACTGGTGCCATGTCTGCCTTCAACTCCCTACCCAAGTCAGAAGGGTTCCCTTGCTTGCTCTCTCTGTTTTCGTTTCCTACCATCCCTCTCTTCTACAGTCCCCTCCTTTCTTTCTCCCCAGTCCTGGTCTTTTCTCAAACTTATCGACCTCACCTGCATTATCCTAATAGAGTATTCAAGCATGCAGCAGCTTCCGAGTCATTTAGATAGTTTCACCATCTAGTTTCCTTGACCATGAAATTAGATGCTACAGAAATGTTTCCTAAAATAACTATCTACCAGATTAGATGGGTTTTCCATGCTACCTTAAGTTTTAGATGAGATTGACACCCATTCCCTGCCATGAGGATGTCCAAAGCAGGCGACCCTCATGGTCCTTGGGGTTTCAGGATTACTATGGAACAGTGAATGCCATGTGTTTGTCATTCTTCCTCTTTCTGAATTGGAATGACTATTATGGTTAACCTGTCTCATTCCACCCATTCCTAGGTACATTGGAACAGGGACCAGCAAACTTTTCTGTAAAGGACCAGATAGTAAATATTTTAGGCTTTGAGGGCCATATGGTCTCTGTAGCAACTACTCAGTCTACCATTTTAGCAAGAAAGCAGACACAGACAACATGTAATGGGTGTGGCTGTGCTCCGACAAAACTCGATTTACAAAAACAGGCTGATTTGTCCCGCAGGCTGTGGTTTGCTGCCTCCACATACATTTTTCTTTTCATTCTGAGACTCCTATGATAAGGATTTTGTCACTTCAGACCTCCAAATCACTTGGCTTTTATTTTACAATTTTACAATTTCTTTTTCCTTATGCTTTCCTATTGTTTTATGGCAAAGAACTCCAATCTGATTTCTAGCTCAGTAATTTGGTCTTTGACTGGGTCCATTCTGCTATATATCCTAGCTATTAAGATCTTATTGCTATGATTATATTTTTGATACTTAACATTTTCACTTGGTTCTTTTTAAGTCTTCCTTTTACTGCTTCGTAATTCAAATAACCTTCCTTATCTATTCGGGAGTATTTAATATGCCATCTGTTCCAGTAACTCTGATTCATGTGGTATACACTGTTTAATTTGCTGTCTGTCTTTTGCAGATGTTGTATTACTCAGAGATAAAACTATTTTGGCCAGAATGGCCATGTTCCTTGGGTACCAGCTACTCTCTCTAGTAATGTATATTAGGAATGGATGAAGCCCAGGCTCTACTTGTTTATGTCCCTCGTGATAATTTTAAGGAGAGAGGAGAGGATGAACCCAAGTCTAGAATACCTCAGAAACCACAGAACTAATGCTGACCACCTCCATTTGCTACCATTACACAAGGCAACTCTTCTAATCCTTCTAAATCCTTTCTTTAAATACTTACAGAAGCCACATTGGGAGGTGGCAGTCTCCCTAAATTATAGTCTACCAGCTCTGGGAATTTAGAGAGGAAGAGGGGAGGAATGACTGCTTGTGTGGCCCTGGCCAATCCACACCTGTTTATCAACACTTTACTGCAAGGGTGCTTTTGTGCTGCCTTGAGAGAATCCCATTGACACTGGCATTCTAGGCTGTTTCCACCCTTTCTATGTGAAGAGAAATGATCATATTGAGAGAATGTGGGGAAAGGATAAGAGGACAACTTCAAGGCTCTCCCTCAATCTACCTAATTCCTCCTGCGTTTGCCTGCCTACTGCCCCAAGCTGCCACCATTCCCAGAGGTACAAATTTATGACTGCCTATGGCCCCCCAAGGCAGTCTGAAGAGTTTTTGTTGTTAATTTCTTGGTTCCATCTTTTCCTTTCACTTGTGAAGTTTCTCCACGGTTGATTTCAGGGGAGGGGAGTCAGCAGCCTGTGCTAGTTCTCCATCTGATCAAGAATAAAAAAATTCTCTGAAGCTATCTTTTATATCCATTTCAAGACCTGTTTGGCCAAATAATTAATCAAGGGATGTGTAACAGCTACATTAGTCCCTCCTTCTGTGGAAATGAATAAACAGAAACCTCATTAAAATGGACTCAGGAGGCCAAAAGGGGGAGCTCTCATGTCCCATGTCCATAGCAGAGCCCAACAGGAAAAAGAAAGACTTCCTCTTCTTGACCACCAAAAAGCTCACCCAGTGAGAGACTGTTACAACTCAGCCAATGAAAAGCCACTACGCACTGAACTCCCAATTCCTACAATGGACTCTGTTTACAATAGCCCTCTCAACTTCCTCTTCCCCTCTTTAAAATAGTTTCTCCTCCCTTTGCTGCTGGGGGACTTGAACATGTCTCGCCGTGGTTGCAGACCTCGAATTGCAATTTTTTGCTGATTCCAAATAAACCCATTTTTCCTGGAGAAATAACTGGCTGTCTGTTTGTTTAAGGTCAACACTCCCAAAGAAAACTTGACCCATCATTGGTAAGTAGGGAAGGAGAAAACAGGAAAAAACAAAGAATGACAATGAATGGGTAACATAAAATATGACAGCAGAAATAAGTCTTAATATAAGAGTAACTGTAATAAATATGTGTTTTAAACTCACTATTAAAAGCTAGAGAATATTAAATTGAATTAAAAAGTGAGATTAGGGGCTGGCCCCGTGGCTGAGTGGTTAAGTTCGCGTGCTCTGCTGCACGTGGCCCAGTGTTTCGTTGGTTCGAATCCTGGGCGCGGACATGGCACTGCTCATCAAACCACGCTGAGGCAGCGTCCCACATGCCACAACTAGAAGGACCCACAACAAAGAATATACAACTATGTACCAGGGGGCTTTGGGGAGAAAAAGGAAAAAAATAAAATCTTAAAAAAAAAAAAAGTGAGATTAAACAATATATGATCGGGGCTGGCCCCGTGGCCGAGTGGTTGGGTTTGCGCGCTCCGCTACGGGCGGCCCAGTGTTTCGTTGGTTTGGATCCTGGGCATGGACATGGCACTGCTCATCAAGTCATGCTGAGGCAGCATCCCACATGCCACAACTAGAAGGACCCACAACTAAAATATACAACTATGTACTGGGGGGCTTTGGGGAGAAAAAGGAAAAAAATAACCCCCCCCAAAAACCGATATATGATCTACCTAAAACAAATAAAACAGAAGGGTACATAAAGATTGAAAATAATAAGGATGAAAAGATATACCAAGTAGATATGAGCCAACAGAATCTGGGGCAGCAGTCTTAATACCTGATAAAATGGAATTAAGGCAAAAACTCCCATAAGGGATAAAAAGGTCTTGGTATACATGCAAAAGTTACAATAGAATCAGAAGGAAAGAGGAATCATGAGTATATATGTATCTAACAATAAAGCCACAAAATATATAAAGCAACTACTCATAATATTATTGGGGAAAATAAATTATTCGGTAACAATTTACTTAGATGTTTAAATATGCCCCTTTCTAAAATTGATAGATCAAGCAATCAAAAACAAGACATGGGAGATCTGAGTATACAAATTAATAATCTTCAGCTATTAGATATTAATTAAATTCAACTCAACACATTATTTCTGAGCACATTTTCAAAAATTGACAATGTAATAGGCCACAAAGGAAGCCTCAATAAATTTCAAAGTATCAATATTAAACACCTATGTTCTCCTATAATAATATAATATAATGAGAACATAAAATTAAAGAATTGCTAAAAGTTCCTGTGAGACCAGAAACTGAACAGTATACTAAAACCCCCTTAGGTTAATAAGTAAAGCATTCAAATGAAATTCAAGTAAATTACAATGAAAACACTACTTGTCAAATTTTGTGGGACACAGAGCAATGTCCTCACTTAGAAGAAAATTTGTAACTTTTAATGCCTTTATCAAGAAACAAGAAATGTTGAAATGAAATGAGCTACACTTTCAAGTCAAGAAGTTTTAAAACTATGGATAAAACAGAGACTAAAAATAATAAAATACCATAATGAATAACTAGCAATTAAATTTGAAAACCTAGATGACTAGGTTATTTTCTGGAAAAAAAAATTTTTAAATGCTAAAATTCACCTAAGAAGTTGGTGAAAAAGAACAAGAAGCATTAAAAATTTGTGGCAATTACATCCACTCACTTTCCTGGCAGGGAGGGGGAGCACACCATGCCCCAGGGCAGTGAAGGAGCAGCCACAGCTTGGGTCTCAGTGAGGAAACCCCACCCACCAAACACAGTGGCCTCTCAGACTGCGCATTGTAAACAGGGACCTCAGCAGATTTCTGAGCCAGGGCAAACACTTCCCAGGTGTGCATGAGTGCTCACAGTGCAGCTGCACTCCTAAAGAGGGAATGGTCTGGAAGTCTGCAGGAATAGGCATGGCAGCTTTGAGCCCACTGGTGATCACTGTCTGGCAGGGAGGAGGAGCTCAGAGCACCCCTGAGGCTCCAAAGAGTGGCCCTAGCCTACCAAGGAAGCCCCGCCCAACAAGGACAGTCCACACAAGTGCCTGAATGCATCCCAGGCTGGGGCAAGCACCCATAATACCCCCACAGCTTCCAGCAGACGGGGTGGGGCCAGAAACACTGATCCTGCTCCCCCCTAGTGGTAACAGGGGGAATCTGCATCCTAAGAATACCACAAATGCCCCAACAAAAGATTAGTTCATCAAACACCGTGAGAAACTGCAGCAACAATTCAGACCAGAAGGAAAATGACAATTCTCCAGAAACCAACACTGAAGACACCAAAATATACAAGCTAAATGACAGAGAATTCAAAATAGCCATCATAACAAAACTCAACAACTTACAAGAAAACACAGAAAGACAATTCAAGGAGCTCAGCGATAAAATGAATCTCTTCACCAAAGAGATTGAAACTATAAAAAAAATCAAGCAGAAATTCTGGAAAAACACAATTAATGAAATAATAATCTAGAATCATTAAGAAATAGAATTGATTTTGCAGAGGAAAGAATTAGTCTTCTTGAGGATAAAAATGTAGAAATTCTACAGGTGGAGGAGGAGACAGAACTAAGATTTTAAAAATATGAAGGAATTCTTCAAGAAATATCCAACTCAATTAGGAAAAGCAACATAAGGATTATAGGTATTCCAGAGGGAGAAGAGAGGGCGAAAAGAGCAGAGAGCTTGTTCAAAGAAATAATTGCTGAGAACTTCCAAAACATGGGGATGGTTTCAGATTTACAGATAAATGAAGTTACTCAAACACCCAACTTTATTAATGCTAAAAGACCATCTCCAAGGCATATAATAGTAAAAAAGGCAAAAGTTTGGCATAAAGGAAGAATATTAGGAGTATCACGGGAGAAGTAAAAGCCTACAAAGGAAGCCCTATCAGGCTTTCAGCAGATTTCTCAGCAGAAACCCTGCAGGCTAGGAGAGAATGGAATGATATATTCAAAATACTGAAAGACAAAAACTTCCAGCCAAAAATACTTTATCTAGTGAAACTTTCCTTCAAAAACAATGGAGAAATAAAAGCTTTCCAAGATAAAGAAAAGCTGAGGGAGTTCATCACCACTAGACCTCCCCTACAAGAAATAATTAAAGATGCCCTTACACCAGCAACAAAAGGCAAAGGTCTACAAAGCTCTGAGCAAGGAGACAAATAGACAGACACGATCAGAAATCTGCAGCTCTCTACTAGAACAGGGAGGCAAAGGCTCAATTGCAACTTAAAAGGGAAAGGAAAACAAAGCATCACAAGTAATGATTAACGCTTCAACTTAGCCACAAACTCACAACATTAAAACCAGAACAATCTATAACAGCAATTACTCAGAAGGGGAGAGGAAAAGGAAGGAACCTGCTTAGGTTAATGGAGATAAGAGGCTATAAGAAAATGGACTAGCTCATCTCTAATATCTTTCATACAATCCTCGTGGTAAACAATAACCAAAAAATCAGAGAAGAGCCACAATTCACAAAAAGAGAGAGAACTGAGAAATCCCTCTCAGAAAATCAACAAAATGAAATGGTAGTCTGAAATACAAAGGAAGAGAAACAGTGGAAACATAGAACAACCAGAAAACAAGAGATAAAATGGCAGCATTAAGCCGTCATGTAACAATAATCTCTCTAAATGTAAGTGGACTGAACTCTCCAATCAAAAGACACAGAGTAGCTGGATGGATTAAAAAACAAGACCCAACAATTTGCTGCCTCCAGGAAATGCACCTCAGCTCCAAGGACAAACATAGGCTGAGAGTGAAGGGATGGAAGACAATACTCCAAGCTAATGGATAACAAAATAAAGCAGGTGTTGCCATACTTTTATCAGACAAAGCAGACTTCAAGTTAAAAAAGACAATGAGAGACAAAGAGGGGCAGTATTTAATGATAAAAGGGACATTCCACCAAGAGGACATAACACTTATCAACATATATGCACCTAACACAGGGGCACCAAAGTACACAAAGCAATTATTAACAGACCCAAAGGGAGAAATTAACAGCAACACAATAAGAGTAGGGGACCTCAACATGCCACTTACTTCCATGGACAGATCATCCAGACAAAAAATCAACAAGGAAATAGTAGCTTTAAGTGAAACACTTGACTGGATGGACTTAATAGACATATATAGAGCATTCCATCCAAAAATGGCAGAATACACATTCTTCTCAAGTGCCCATGGAACATTCTCAAAGACAGACCATATGTTGGGTAACAAGGCAAGCATCAATAAATTCAAGAAGATTGAAACCATCCCAACCATCTTTTCTAACAGAGCTAGAAAAAGAAGAACAAAGCCCAAAGTCAGCAGAAGGAGGTAAATAAAAAAATCAGAGCAGAAATAAACGAAATAGAGACTAAAAAAACAGTAAAAAGGATCAATGGAACTAAGAGCTGGTTCTTTAAGAAGATAAAGAAAATTGCCAAACCCTTAGCCAGACTCACCAAGAAAAAAAGAAAGGAGGCTCAAATAAATAAAATTAGAAATGAAAGAGGAGAAATTACAACAGATACTGCAGAAATACAAAGGATTATAAGAAAATAATATGAAAAACTATATGCCCACAAATTTGATAACCTAGAAGAAATGGATGAATTCCTAGACTCATAAACCTCCCAAAACTGAATCAAGAAGAAACAGAGAATCTGAACAGACCAATCATAAGTACAGAGATTGAAATGGTAATCAAAAACTTCCCAAAAAACAAAAGTTCAGGACCAGATGGCTTCTCTGGAGAATTCTACCAAACATTCAAAGAAGATTTAGTACCTATTCTTCTCAAACTATTCCAAAAAATTGAAGAAGATGGAGCACTTCCTAACACATTCTATGAGGGCAACGTTACCCTGATACCAAAACCAGACAAGGACAACACAAAGAAGGAAAACTACAGGCCAATATCACTGGTGAACTTAGATGCAAAAATCCACAACAAAATATTGGCAAACTGAGCACAGCAATGCATTAAAAGAATCATACATCATGATCAAGTGGGATTCATTACAGGGATGCAGGAATGGCTCAACATCTGCAAATCAATCAATGTGATACACCACATTAACAAAATGAGGAATAAAAATCACATGATCATCTCAATAGATGCAGAGAAAGCATTTGACAAGATCCAACATCCATTTATAACAAAAATTCTCCATAAAATGGGTATTGAAGGAAAGCACCTCAACATAATAAGGGCCATATAAGACAAACCCACAGCCAACATCATACTTAATGGCGAAAAACTGAAAGCCATCCCTCTGAGAACAGGAACAAGACAGGGGTGCCCACTCTTACCACTCCTATTCAACACAGTACTGGAGGTATTGGCCAGAGCAATTAGGCAAGAAAAAGAAATAAAAGGAATCCAAATTGAAAAGGAAGACATGAAACTTTCACTATTTGCAGATGATATGATTCTCTATATAGAAAACCCTAAAGAACCCACCAGAAAACTACTAGAAATAGTCAACAACTAGAGGAAAGTTGCAGGGTACAAAATCAATTTAAAAAAATCAGTTGCATTCCTATACACTAACAATGGAGTAGCAGAAAAAGAAATCCCTGAATACAATCCCATTTACAATCACAACAAAAAGAATAAAATACCTAGCAATAAACTTAACTAAAGAGGTGAAAGACCTGTACACTGAAAACTATAAGTCGTTACTGAAAGAAATTGAGGAAGACATAAAGAAATGGAAAGATATTCCATGTTCATGGGTCAGAAGAATAAACATAGTCAAGATGTCCATACTACCTAAGGCAATCTACAGAGTCAATGCAATCCCAATCAGAATCCCAATGACATTCCTCACAGAAATAGAGCAAAGAATCCAAAAATTTATACTGAACAACAAAAGACCCCAAATAGTCAAAGCAATCCTGAGAAAAAAGAACAAAGCTGGAGGCATCACAATCCTTGACTTCAAAACATATGCAAAGCTATAGTAATCAAAACAACATGGTACTGGCACAAAAACAGACAAACAGATCAATGGATCAGAATCGAGAGCCCAGAAATAAAACCACACATCTATGGACAGTTAATCTTTGACAAAGGAGCCAAGAACATACAATGAAGAAATGAAAGTCTCTTCAATAAAAGGTGTTGGGAAAACTGGACAGCCACATGCAAAGGAATGAAAGTAGACCATTATCTTGCACCATACACAAAAATTAACTCCAAGTGGATTAAAGATTTGAATGTAAGAACTGAAACCATAAAAATCCTAGGAGAAAATATAGGCCGTACACTCTTTGACATTGGTTTTAGCCACATCTTTTCAATTACCATGTCTACTCAGGTAAGGGAAACAAAAGAAAAAGTTAACAAATGGGACTACATCAGACTAAAAAGCTTCTACAAAGCAAAGTAAACCATCAACAAAATGGAAGGACAACTCACCAACTGGGAGAAAATATTTGCAAATCATTTATCAGAAAAGGGGTTGATATCCAAAGTATATAAATAACTCACACAACTCAACAAGAACAACAAAAAACAACCCAATCAAAAAATGGGCAGAGGATATGAACAGACATTTTTCAAAGGAAGATATACAGATGGCCAACAGGCACATGAAATGATGCTCAACATCACTAATCATTAGGGAAATGCAAATCAAAACTACAATGAGAAAGCACCTTACATCAGTCAGAATGGCTGTAATTACCAAGACCAAAAACAAATGTTGGAGAGGATGTGGAGAAAAAGGAACCCTCATACACTGCTGGAGGGAATGCAAACTAGTGCAGCCACTATGGAAAACAGTATGAAGATTCCTCAAAAAACTAAAAATAGAACTACCACATGACCCAGCTATCCCACTACTGGTTATCTACCCAAATAACTTAAAATCAACAATCCAAAGTAACATATGCACCCCTATGTTCATCGCAGCACTATTCACAATAGCCAAGACGTGGAAACAATCCAAGTGCCCATTGACTGATGAATGGATAAAGAAGTTGTGGTATATGTATATACAATGGAATACTACTCAGCCATGAAAAAGACAAAATCATCCCATTTGCAACAACATGGACAGACCTGGAGGGTATTATGCTAAACAAAATAAGCCAGACTGAGAAAGACAAACACCAGATGATTTTACTTATATGTGGAATATAAACAAACACATGGACAAAGACAATACTTCAGTAGTTACCAGGGGAAGGGGCGTGGAAGGTGGGCACAGGAGCTGAATGGGAGCACTTAAGTGGTGACAGACAAGAAATAATGTATAACTGAAATCTCACATTGATGTAAACTATCACGAATCTCAATTAAAAAAAATTGTGGCAATTAAAAACTCCCTTGCCCTTTCCAGGACTTTTTTTATAGGCAATTTATACCAAATCTTAAAGGAATAGTTAATTTTTATCTTAGATAAGTTGTTCTTGAAGATATAAATATGTCGATTTCATATTATGAGGCTAATGAACTCTGGTTTCCAAAACTGGACATAGACAATATGGAAAAATAAAAATCATTTACAGGCCTATTTCACTTATGAATATAGATGCCAAAATCCTAATGGAAGAAAAGAATATTATTCTCTCAATTGATGCAGAAAATGCATTTGATAATTCAAAATCTTTTTATGAGATAAGTCTTCACAAACTAGGAATAAAAAAGAATTTTTCCTTGTTATAGGAAAGGTTGTATACCAAATCCTTAAAGCAAATATTATATTTAATTGAGAAGCCTTGGAGAAACTTTTAAGATCAGGAACAAGGCAAGGATGACTCCATCATAGCTACTGTTGAACATAGTATAGGACCTGCAAAGTTATAAGAAAAAAAAAAAACAAAATAAGTTTATAAAAATTGAAAGGTAAGCAATAGAGTTATCATTATTTGTAAATGATAAAAATACCTAGAAAAACCAGTAGAATCAAGAAACAAGCTTGTCAAACACAAGATCAGCTTCTAAAATCAATAGCATTTCTCTATACTAGCAATATCTGCCTAGTAATGATTGTTTTTAAAAAAACCACCCATAGTAGCAAAAACAAAACAAAACTCAAAAATAAATTACCAAAAGCACACAACCAACCAACCAACAAACCAAAAATATCCCTCTGACGCTGGGGTTGACGAATTATGGCCTATGGGCTAACCCAGTCAACCACCTGTTTTTGTAACTAAAATTTGATTGGAGCACAGATGCACCCGTTAAATATTATGTGTGGCTGCTGTCATGCAACAATGGCAGAGTTGAGTAGTTTTTTTTCTTTTTGGTGAGGAAGATTGTCCGTGAGCTAACATCTGTGTCAATCTTCCTCTACTTTATATGTGGGACGCTGCCACAGAGTGGCTTGATGAGCAGTGTGTAGGTCCACACCTGGGATCTGAACCCAAAAACCCTGGCCTGCCAAAGTGGAGTGTGTGAACTTAACCATTACACCACTGGCGGGCCAGGCCCCAGAGTTGAGTAGTTTTAACAGAGACTGTATGTCTCACAAAGCCTAAAATATTTACTATCTGGCTCTCTACAGGAAAAAATTGCTGACCCCTGCTCTAACGTATCTAGGAATTAACATAACCAAAAATACACAACACTTGTATGGGAAAAAAAATTTAAAGCCCTATTAAAGGACAGAATAAATGGGGATACATTCCTTGCTCTTAGATTAGATGACTAAATTTTGTCAAAATGTTCTGTCACTTGTAAATTAATCGAAATCGATTATTTAATTGACGTGAAATAGCTGTTTATATTAAATAATTACAAAATGTAACCCAAATCCAGAATCAATCTGGATTTTTTGAGACACTCAATAACTTTACCCTAAAGTTAATATGGAAAAATAAAATTCTGCCAATATCTAAGTCAATTTTGTAAAGGAAGAACAAAAAGGAGAGTTACCCATTCAGATGTTAATACATACTACAAAGCCATAGCGAGAAAAATATATGTGGTACGGGGTAAGAACAAATAGACCAATGGAGCGGAACAGAGAACTCAGAGACAGACTTTGTATATATAGGAATGATTATATGGTGAATGTGGCACCAGAAATCAACGGGAAAAGGATGAAATGTTTACCGGATGGTACTGGGAAAACTAGCTCACTATATGGAGAAAAAGAAAACTTGGACCCTACTTAATACCATGTTCAAAAGTGGGCTCCAGATGCATGAAAGAACTAAATGTGAAAGATAAAGCTACAAAGTTAACAGAAGATAATGCTGAAGATTTGTTTGTGACCAAAGGGAATGAGACTTCTTAGATATAGCTCCAAAGCAAAAAAAAAAAAAAAAAAAAAAAAGATGAATTTGATTACATGAAAATTAAGGATTTCTGTTAAGTAAAGAAAATATGGACAAAGTAAACAGACAACAGCCTGGGAGAAAATATTTGCATTGTCAGCCTAATGAGAAATTCCTACAAATAAATAAGAAAACGATACTCTAGTAGAAAAATTAACAAAAGAAAAAGAAGTAGCAATTCATGGGACAGGAGAGCAAATGACTACATCAGGTATATGAGATATGCTCTACATCGTTAGTAATTAGAGAAATGCAAATTAAAACAAGGCCTAACATTTTGCTCCTATCACGTTGGCAAACATCAGAAAGGTGGCTCACCCTGAGCCTGTGGGGAAATAGGAACCATTACACATCCATGGAGGGAGTGTGGGGTGTGGGCTGTTGCAGCCATTCAAGAGAGCACTACGGCAGCATTGGGCCAAATTAAAAATCTGTGCACATTATAACCAGAAATTCCACTTTTGGTTATATATCCCAGAGAATTCTCATAGAGCTTTGTAAGGTGGCCACATTCGAAAATGCTCATCATAGTGTTATTGGTGGTAGTGCAGAGTAGGGGATAATCCAGATGTGCACCACTGGGGAACTGAGTTAATAAAATGTCAAGGGTGCAACTCAAGGAACACTGTGCTGTAATTAGAAGCATCTGACCAGTACACAGTCACAAGGATATCTTAATAACATAGTGCTGAGTGGAGAAACAAATTAAGGAGGGCATGTAAATGAGAGTGAGGAATGAGACTAAAGGAATAAATAAGATAAAATACAACAAGAGCTGGACCTTGCATGGACCAGCGATGATGACAGCATACCATGAACAAAGGAATACAGTTAACTCAACCCTCCCCCAACCAATGTCCTTAGCTGAATGCCCACTGCTAACTTCTCTCTACCCCACTGCCTCTGACTTTGTGGTTATACTGAGCTTTTACTGGGAAAAGTCTCCTTGAAAGATCCTTGCTTTTGCCTGTACTGTAAAGGGTTAGGATTTCCTACGCTTCCCAGCTCTTTTGGGTGTCACTGTCAGCCTGCTCTGATTGAATTTATAGCTACCAGATATTTCTTTTCTGGTCTACTGCTGACACCCATCACAGACTCCTAATAGACTGTGGAATGATTATTTTTATATTTCTTCTTCAATGCTTTTTGTAAGAAGGAGAGGTAAGTGTCTGTGTTCACTCAATTATCTTGAATCAGAAGTCTGAAAGATTTATTATTTACTTCTTAATTTTGTGCTTCAACACTCCTAATCTAAATTTCAAACCCAGGGTTGTTGAAACAGCTTTCTTAAATATTTTAAGCTTGGCTTCTGAGGAAATTGCTTTAAACTCAGAACTCCAACAAGTTTAGACAGATCTACTATTTGTGGGTTTTTAATATGCCCTGATGTTCAACATCCTGGGTGCAAATTTGAGAACACTAAGCTATCTTTAAATTGGTTTCGTACTTGAAGTGAAATTAAATTCATAAATCAATAAAGAAAAGCAAAAGTCCATAAAAGCAGTGATTTATTTATGCATTAAATACTAATATTGACACATCTTGTACTTTTTTAAATTCCAAGAATTTTCTAAACTTGATTATTTTAATCTTATTGCTGCTTTATTTGTAAACGTAGTTTTTAAAAATTAACTTCTGTATTAAAATATAACATTTTAAAAAGTACAAAAATCATAAGCACACAGCTTGGTGAATTTTCAGAGTAAACAGACCCATGTGTAAACAACAACTAGTTAAAGAAATAGACTTTAATAACACCCTAAAAGGGCCCTTCACTCGAACTCCCAGTTGCTTACTCCTCTTGCCAAGGTAGCCAATATCCAAACTTTTTAAATCGTAGATTCATTTTGCCTGTTTTTGAACTTTAAATAGATGGAATCAAACAATACGTATTATTCCGTGTCTGGTTTCTTTCATTCTACATTATGTTTGTGAGATTCATTCATGTCACTGTGGGTAGATGTAGTTCATTAATTTTCTATTGTTGTATAGTATTCCATTGTATGAGCGTGCCACAATTTATTTATCCTTCTAACATTGATGAATACTTGAGTTATTTCCAGCTTTTGTTATTAAAAACAGTGCTGTTGTAAATATTCTTGAGATGTCTTTTGGCGCACATACATGCTCACGTCTGTTGGTTACGTACCTCAGAGTGAGAGTTCTGGGGTATAAGAATACATATGTTCAGCAACTGAAGACGCCAAACAGTTTCCCAAAGTGGTTGTACCAACTTACATTCCCACCAGCAGTGTCTGAGAGTTTGTTACTCATGTCCTTGCCAGTACTTGATATTGTTAGTCTTTTCAATTCTAGCCCTTTTATTAGGTATGTAGTTCTATCCCACTGTGGTTTTCATTTGCATTTTCCTAGTGACCAACATGATTGAGTACATTTTTATGTTTATTGATTATTTGGATATCCACTTTTTGGAAAAGCTTATTCAAGTCTTTTGGCCCATTGTCCAATGGATTGTCTTTTTCTTGTGGATTTGTACAAGTCTCTTTCTCTCTCTCTCTTTCACTCTTTCTCCCCCTCTTACTTCTTTCTCCCCATCCCCTTTCTCTCTCCTTCCTTGTTTCTTCTTCTTTTAAAAATATACTCTGGGTATGAATCCTTTACCATTTACTTGTGTTGAAAAATATTTTCTTCTGATATGTGGGCTTCTTCTCACTCTTTTAATGATGTAGAAGCTCTTAATTGTAATGTAGTCTAGTTCTATGGATGGTGTAGTGTAGTTTCCAATTCTCTGCCAAAATTCTCCACTTGTAATTTAATTCCTTGAACATATTGTCTGGGCCATTTAAAGCCTGTGACTTAGAACTCCATTCTCTGGATTTCCTGTGGGTCTTTTTCCATTGTCTTTTTTTTTAAATCATGGTTTTCAGTTATATTTTACCTCCTTAAAAGTCTGATTATTTTTGATTGAGCGCCGGATACTTGTGCTAAAAATTTTATAGATGTTTTGGTGTTCTGTATAATTCAAACTTTCTCCAGAGAGGGTTTATTTTTGCATTTCTTAGGTAACTAGGTTTGGGGATGATCACCGTTTTCCAGTCAGGGGTGGAGATGCCTTAAAGTTGTGCTTGAATCCTTTCAAGACTGTCTTATTTCTAGTTCACCCTTCCTCGCAGAGTGCAGCCCTTTGCGCTCCTACTGACAGCTTGGGATATTTACCAGGACCCCTTCTCCTGGACAGTCCGAACTCCGAGTTTTGTCCCCTTATGCTCTGTTATGCTTAACTGTTCAGCCTCTCAGCTGCTGCTTTTACCTTCATAATTGACAATCGCCTCAGTGCTGAAAGTATTCCCAAATGCCTGTCTCAAGTCTCTTGGCTTCCATCTTCTTCTGGATCTTGACTCTGCAAATTCTCACTGCTTTGGTAGTTCTTTGATTCATTCAAGCTAAGGTGGTTTTTTTAAAAATCTTTTTCTCCCAGCTTTTCTAATTGTTCTTAGCAGGATTGTTGGTCTGAAACAACCTAGTCAGATATTGCTCCAGAGGAAACTTTGAAAAGTAAAAATCTGATCATGCTACATCCCTCCTCAGAAACCTTGAATATGTCCTAATTTCTACCCACTAGCCACTCCTACCTTTATTTTTGCATTTTTTTCCTGACCCAGACATACTATTTTATGCTTTCATGACCTTTCCTGTATTTTGTCCTCTGCCTGGAGTTCTCTTCTGTCCCTTTGCTCCCTCGAAAACGAAGTCTCTTTCT
Source organism: Equus caballus (assembly GCF_041296265.1). Lineage (NCBI taxonomy): Eukaryota > Metazoa > Chordata > Mammalia > Perissodactyla > Equidae > Equus > Equus caballus. The sequence continues at coordinate 15,951,892 of NC_091715.1, forward strand.
TCATAACCCGTATTCTATTTTATCTCCTTCCTCAGACTCCCTTTTGTGTTTGGTCTCTTATTTCATACATACTATTCTAGTTGTAACTCTCATGCAACCTTATAATTATCTGTTCATGTATCTGTCTTCCTCACTAGAATGTGAGCTCTTTTTTTGGCCCAGATGATATATTATTATTCATCTTTTTATTTCCAGGCCTAGAGCAGTATTTAGCACCAAAGAGGTATCAAATAAACATTTCTTAGATTGAAATGAGTTGAGCTACAAGAACACTTAGGTGTAAGCATGGTTTGGTTCTGAGGTTACCTCCCAGTCTGTCTGGTCTCAGGAGATGGTGAGGGCCTTATGTAGGGATGACCAATTGACATGTCTCAGGCTTCTTCCTGTCTGGTTGGTCGTCTCCTTTTACGGAACTGGTTAATTACTATCCCTCACTGTCTGCTGTGTCTAATGACATCGCAGACTGGTTAATGCCTTATACTAGGCCTGATGTTAACTCTAGAGACCTCTCAGACCCAGTCTGAATTGTTCTAAGTCCAAACTTTTAAGTACAGAGTTTTTCATTTTATTTCTCTGTTTCAAGCCATTTGTTCTTATTAGATCTCCACAGTTCTTCAAAAATATCTTTTAGCCCATCTTGGTTTACAGCCAAAATGGACATCTTCTAGGTTGAGTTTTACCTGAAAAAACCTTTCCTACTGTGTAGAAGTCATTTTCTCTGTGCTTATCCCTCGGCTCTTGTTGTTAAATGTGTTATCTCTGCACCCCTCCAGGCTACAAGTTTCTGGGGATTTGCTAGTTCATTGTTTCATGGCATATGAGTGACATGGCTCAAAACTTGGGTGTTTATCAAGACAGTAATAAATATTAAAGTTAGAATGTGGTTCAATATATTATTTATTGATTCCTTTATATTCTTCCAAACTTCAAAAATGGTTTGAGGCAGGCTAGGTAATATTATAAAACGATGACCACAAGATAAAAATAAAAGAATTTTCAAGATAAGAAAAGGAGAAAAACCATAGCAAGAACTCCTTGCTGTAAGAAGCTATAGATTTCACATACCAAATTTAGCTCTGTGCCTCCTGACGGCTAGGGGACAAAAAAGAGAGAGAGAAACTCAATAGGCTTTATAACTTGCACTTTAGTTAGGACCAATTCAGTTTCTCCAGAGAAACTAACAATATCTTTATGAGGACACCTGAGAGAAATTTATTACTGGGTTCTTTATGTTAAGTAACATTAGAAAAATCTGTTTAAATGTTTTACAAAAAAATACTAGGACTCTAGGACTTCTTGATTTATTTCTTCCTTGGCCTTCTGTGAAAGCCAATATTTAGTGGTAAAATATTGTTCTGCAAAGACAGTTCTAGAGGGAGGGGGAAGGTGGGATAGGCATGTAATTTTCTGATGATTTTGCTTAACCCAAGGATGGGACTGGAAATGCTTGGAGGAAGGGCCTGCTAACATCTCTCAGCCTGTCAGTCTCTAATCCCAGCCAAATCACCTGATTATTTTAAAAATTAAAGATGTTACAAATCTCCAATTTTGTAAAAAGTGGTAGAAATATTTATGTAGATGATTAAAGAAAGCAACCAATTTGATTTAAATAATAATAATTAATATCCTTCTCTTGTAATGAAAATGAACAATGTCAGGTATGGTTTGGATTGATGTTGTGTTTTCTGTAGGATTTGAATTATCATTAATAACTACCACCAGCACAAGCAGGCAGATGACACCGTGACAGATGCTGAAGATGTGGAAGTGAACAGGACACGTGAAGCCTACAGTCCCAAAGTTAAACATAAGAACATAATTAGATGTTAAGAGAATGTACGATCTATCAGTTTCTTGTTGCTGCTGTAACAAATTACCACAAACATGGTGGCTTCAAACAACACATAATTATTAACTTATAGGTCTAGATGTCAGAAGTCCAACATGGGTCTCAATGAATAAAATCAAGGTGTTGGCAGGGCTGTGTTCCTTCTGGAGGCTCTAGGGGAGTGTCTGTTGCCTTGCCTTTTCCAGCTTCTAGAGGCTGCCTCAATTCCTTGGCACGTGACCCCCTTCCAGCAGCTGTATCGCTGTGATCTCTGCTTCCATCATCACATCTCCTTCTCTGATGGACTCATTTGCCTCCCTCTTATATAAGGACTCTTATGATTACGCTGGGCTCACCTGGATAATCCAGGATATTCTTTAATTAGTCACATCTGAAAAGTCCTTTTTGCCATTCAGACAACACATTCACAGGTTCCGGGGATTAAGATGTGGACATTTTTGGGGGACCATTATTCTGCCTACCATATATTGTAAGCAACAGCAATGGCCGTGGTCTTTATTTTTATTTATTTGTCTATCTATCTATCTATCTATCATGTGTCTATTGGCCATGGCCTTTATAAACATGGTCAAGTTACTTAAAGTCTAATTTTCAAATTTTCCATCTTTAAAATGGGGCAATAATATCCTGCTCAGAGGATGGTTATGAAGATTAAATAAAGTGAGTATGAACATGTTTACCACTACACCTGGCACACAGTAGGTACTCAGTGAATGTTAGCTTAATGAAAATTTAAATCTAATACCTAAAACCTGTATACTGCAGAGAGTTTGAATCCAACTTGTCAGATTCTTTGGACAGAGAAAAAGTTTTTATTCTTCTTTTAGGTTGGTGCATATTTTCAAGAGAAAATAGAAAATGTGGCTCCAGATAATACTAGCTTTGTGTCCCTTATTTGAAAACTAATCATATGGTGAAATATCACATGCTTTGGCATTATCTTCCATAAAACATAAGGGTGAAAACTTAAAAATAGAAAAATAGAAATTTCAACAATAATTCTGGTAGAAACGACTTGTAACTATTTAGCACCTTATTTTTATTTCTGGAACACTTTCCGTTTGAAGAGCTCAAATTACTTGGGACATGTTAGCTAATTCTTATGGTCCCAGATGTATCTGGCGCAATGAGGGAGTCGGTAGTAGCAAAGAAGGGGGAAGGGGGAAATGGGGCAGGTGTGACAAGCTAAGGTTTGTGTTTAGAAGCAGTTCTTGGCAAAGGTGAAAATATTTTTAGGTAATCTTTTCTTTTTCCTGTGAAAGTCTGTAATACTCTAAAATTTGCTCCATTCTTACAGCCTAGAAATAGAACCCTGGAAATAGAATGACTGCACTTTGGTGGTTATTGTGGGCTGGGAAGTGAAAGCCAAGAGTGGTGGTTCTAAAACTTTTACTTTGTGATTTCTGTGCCTCACCCTTTCTGGCTTCCCTGAGCCCCAGTGGCACATAGCAACAATTTTCTGCTTCTTTCCACCTTGCCCTGATGTCCCTCCCCCAAAACAGTTCTATTTCAACTTTTATTTGGATCACCACTGCCTGACAGCAGTTCAGAGTTCTGTTGTGCTGTTCTCTCTCATGAGATCTCAGGAGATTTCAAACCTTGGTCAGAAGACAGTACTGGTGGAAGATTCAGGAGACAAAAGAGACACATTTGCTCCATTCTTATTGTTTTCAAATTGTTACTTCCTTTAAATCATTCATTTAACAAATTTCTATTAAGGACAATTTCAATAAGCTATTGGTGCTAGATACTAAAGATATAGCAGTGAACAACCTAGATATAGCTTCTGCTCTCATGAAATTTATAGTCTAGTGAAAGAGACAAGTACTAAATAAGGAAACTAATATGTAAGTTAGATAATTAAGGTTGCTGTAAGTACTAAGAAGAAATAAACTGGGTAATGAGATAGAGTGCAACAGGAGCTAGTTTAGAAAAGGTGGGGACTTGGTCTGGTTGAGGAATAGAAAGAAAGCTAGTGTGGCTGGAACATGGTAAGGTCGGGCAGGGTTTCATGAGGTGAATTAGGAAAGTAGACACTTTTCAGTGATGCTTAGGAGTTTGTATTTTATTTTAAGAACAATGGGAAGTGATGAGAGGGTTTTAAGTGGGGATGATGACATTATCTGACTTATGGTTTAAAGATCACTCTGACTTCTGAGTGGAAAACAGTTTAGAAAGGAACAAGAGTGAAAGCAGGGAGGTCTGCTAGGAGATGGACGGTGAGAGGTGATGGTGGCATGGACCAGGGGGAAACAATGTCGATGGACAGATTTGGAATGTTTTAGAGGTAAAGTTGGAAGGAGTAGCTGTCAGGTTGGTTGTGGGGGTTGAAGGAGGGGGAGGAAACTTGGGTTATCCTAGGGTTTGGCTTGACCAATTGTGCCATCTACCAAAACAGGAAAGACAGGTGGAGAAATGGATTTGGTGAAGGAAGGGGATTATGAGTTTTTGGTCTAAGTCAGTAATTTAAAGGACTTTTTACAGAAGCCTACCTGACTTCCAAGAGGAGATGTCATGTCAGCAGAAGATACAGTTTGAGAGTATTAGAATATCAATGATATTTAAAGCTATAGGACTGCATGAGCCCATCGAGGTAAGATGGAGAAGAGGACTCTGGGACTCATAAACATTTAGAGATCAGTTGGCAAAGGAGGAACCAGTTAGGGAAAGTGTGATGTCACTGAAACCATGAAAGGAAATTATTTCAAGAAGGAGGGAATGATCAACTGCATTGAGTGCAACTGAGAGGACATTAAGTTTGCGGATAGAGAGGTGCCCACTGGATCTGGCAGGATGGAACTCACCAGTGAACTTGATTGGAGTGGTTGCAGTGATGTGGTGAGGGGAGAAGCCACACTGTGAAAGAGTGAATGGGAGAGGAAGAAATGAGGTAAACAAACATAGACACCAGTTTTGGCTTTCCCAGCCCTAGTGTTGTTATCTCTTTTTTTTTTAAAGATTGGCTCTGAGCTAACATCTGTTGCCAATCTTTTAATTAATTAATTAATTAATTAATCTTCTTCTCCCCATAGACCCCTTGTACATAGTTGCATATCCTAGTTGTAGGTCCTTCTGGTTGTGCTATGTGGGACGCTGCCTCAGCATGGCTTGATGAGCGGTGCTAGGTCTGCGCCCAGGATCCGAACCAGTGAATCCTGGGCCACTGAAGTGGAGCACAAACCTAATCACTCGGCCACGGGCCAGCCCCTGTTATCTTTTTGAAGTTTGTTGGGATGCATTGGAGCAATCTTGGGGGTTGGGTGATGGTATGGGGGAAAGAAAGAATTTATATTCCCCATTTGAGTGATATTTGTCATAAAACACTAATTCAAGTGTCTTTGTCACTCATATTTGTATTAGAAGCTCTCATTACCTTATTTTTAGGGTGACAGGTGAATCTTATCTTTAACTCTCTGTCCTTTCTTATTTCCTAACTTTTCTCACTTATCCCTTCAATAAAATATTTTCAGTATGTTCACTCTATATACGCTCTATACACATTTGGCATGTGCTCTATACCTATTACAAACACTCTTGATTGTCTTTTAGTTCTTCCATTTTCCTCTGCTTTCATAAGCCTAAATGAAATTCTCTTTCTTGTGGTTAGTTTCCATATGCCCATTACTTTTCCTTTTTCTGCTTTTTTTCCTCTTGGGTTTTGTAGATAGTGCCCTTGCTAGGTAATTTTCATATGTGCATTATATTGCTAAAAGAAGTCACATTTTCCCAAATGAGAACACAATGCTGGAGGAAGGTAGATATTCATGGAACAGATTGTAGGCGGTTGCTAACTCTAGGGTGAGTATTATGTTTGATTACTACCCTTTCAGTCAAGTCTTGCTATCATGGTCAGTGATAAATGACACCTAAGACTAGACCAGAACTGTAAGAGGAGAATAAGAGCTTTCTATGGGACTTGGAAGAAGGTCAGTTTGCATATTGCAGTTGAAATCGCCATGCCTTCTGTTCTTCCCAGGCACACTTCTAGATTACATTTCTAAGCATGCCTTGCAGTCGTATGTGGCCATGGCATTGAGTTCAGGTCAGTGGAATAACGGTAGAAGTTAAATGAGCAACTTCTAGGCTTGACGTATAAAAACTTGTAGAATGCTTCTCCATGCTCTCTTCCCTTGTCTCCCAGCAAGGTGCAGAGGATACAGCGGTACACACCAAGATTTTGGAGCTGGTCAAGCCACAAGATGGAAGGAGCCTGAGTACCTGAAGACCATGTGGAAGGCAACCTTAAACCCAGGAACCTACTCTTTGGACTTACACATGAACAAGAAATCAACTTACGAAGCCATCCAGATTTTGGGGTGTGTTTGTTAGAGTTGCTGATGTTACTGTCCCTAACTAATACACATTTCTTGTGTGATTTTTCCCTCTGCAAATTTGGTCATTCCTCCTCAGTCTCCTGGAGTGCCCTCTTCTCACTTTATCAAATTCGACAGCTACTTTGATGATCTGTTTTCTATTTTTTTCTGGCATGAGATATTTTCTGACCATCTCAGCCTGAGTCAATCTCTTCCTCCAAATTTCTAAAGTGACTATTAGCTTTATGGTTTACTGGATGAATAATGAAAAGATCATAAGCTCTTAATACCTGTGTTACTTTGTATAAATTACTTAATCTGCCTGAGGTCGCCTTATTTTTTTCTGAAAAATAGGCATAATAACAGCCCATCCTTCATAAAATTGTTATGAGGTTTAGATGAGGTGGTAAATGCAGAGGACTTAGAACAGTATCTGGCATGTAGTAAGCACTCTATTATTAGAGTCAGTCTCCTACCAGTTTAGTTTAATTCTATATACTGAACTCCTAACTGTGTCAAGTGTTAGGCCAGTGCAGTAGATATCACACTGAGGGATATGCTGTTCTTATAGTTTCCTCAAATGTAACATTTGTTAATACATTAGTGCAACTTGTCTTCAGTGGCATTTATTGCATTTACCATGTACCAAAGATTGGGCAATGTATTTCTGGGGATATAAATATGCCCCCAAGGAGGTCCATTACTTTCCATGTCCCTACAAGTCAGCAGATCAAATCAATTAATACCATTTGAAGAATTGTTTAGGGATATTTTGGTTTCTTCTCCAAAGCTGAATTCCTGTATGTCTCAGGGGCTTACCAAAACCCTTTACTTCATAGGGCTATTGTGTGGATCAAACGGTAGAATATGTGGAAATGCTCTATAAACTTGAAAGTGTGGAACAAATGTCTATGAAGATGTTAATTTTCAAATCTTTAAAGTTCTTAAATGAAGTTTTCAACTTTGTATGATTTTGTCTTCTCTCCAAATTGAATATAAGCTTGTTGTAGGTGGGATGTGTATTACTTCATCTCTGTAAGTCCCTAGTATCTATCTCAGTGATAAGTAAAGAGCAGGCACTTGATAAACTTTTATGGTTTAAATTTTTGCAGTGTTTACCATGAAAACCTTTGACTCTTTCCCTTTCTGGTGATTTTCTGCAAAGTAGTACCCATATATTGGGTGAGAGATTTGGCTACATTGGTTTCAAGAGGAGAAATCTGTTTAAGGCATGTTGCTAAGTGGAAAGTATATTTTAAAAACATATACTTAACTCTCTGAGCAAAGCTATCTTGAGTTTTAAGCAGCAATTTTCAATGAAGAATCTGACAGGCAAGGAACGGTTGTTGAGCTCTTGGTCTGCTCTGTGCATCTGTACACACAGTGTTGAATAAGCTGTTAATCCTTCCATCTTTACAGGATATTTTAGGCATGCTTATGGTGAGGTCATGCATATCCATTTTTGTAGTGTTCTCCCACTCTACCCACTCACCATGTGTTCTGGTGCTGAGATATTTTTGTCCACTCTCATAGTACTCTCTCTTTCTTACCTTATTTCCCTCCCCCAAGCCCAGGAAAAAGAAAGTTGATTCTTCAATTTTTTTTCCCAATTTGAAAATATGACTGAGATTGGGAAGGAGGGCATTGCTATTTTTTCTTCCTCACTTCAGGTTGGTGTTAAAATGACTCAGAGTAAACAGCTTGATATTCTGTAAAAACAATTCTTCGATTGAAGAAAAGATTATATCAATGATAAGAAACAATGTTTTTCTAGAAGAGATTTTCTTATATTCCCAACTTTCACTTTTAAATTCTTTCTGCTGTTACTGCCTTTCATGCAATTTCAGGTCTGCAGAAGGATTTTCTTCTTTTTAAAAAAAAGATCAGGTCATGCTTTTTACAGTGATCCAAATTGTGATTTAAATTAAGATATATTTGTATTGGATTGGAATAAAATCTCGTTGTCAGCCCAGCACCATGGACAGAGAAATGACTTCCAGTCCATTTCTCTTCCCGCCTTCAGGTTAGCTAGCAGTAACACATTCACTTGTAAGGAACAGTTTGTTAAGTCCTCAGTTCACCTTGCCCTTATATTAAATAACTTCATGTTCGGTCTTACCTCAGGATTACTGCCTCTTTATACTTACTATTTTTTAAAAATAGTCTAGGTACCATTTTTCTTCTTCAGCTATGGGTAGTTTGAGATGATTTTGACTCCCACTTGATGATTCAACTACTTTTCAAACTCTATTCTCTCAATTAAAGAAAATTATTTTGAAATTGTATAGATTCACAGGAAGTTGCAGAAATGGCACAGAGAAGTTCTGTATATCTTTTACCCAGTTTCCCCCAAAGTAGGTTTGCCAGCTAAAAAAACAGAATGCCCAGTTAAATTGGAAATTCAGAGAAACAATGAATACTTTTTAGTATAAGTATTTTTAGTATAAGTATGTCCCAAATATTGGATGGGACATACTTATACTAAAAAATGATTTGTTGTTTATCTGAAATTCAAATTTAATAGGGCTTTTTTTTGTCATTAGGCTGTATCTCGCTGGGGATGTAGAGTCAAATGATTATGTTTTAAAGTCACTTAGAATAGTTCTTCTTTGTCCAGTTATGACACCAACTGGATACATAGTTATGCTCATTCATATCATTTACTTTTGAATATTTTAGGAGTTGCTTTTAAATTTAATTTTGTTTTATAGAATATTTACATGGTTCTAAAGTTAAACACACGAATATAATTTCAATGCATTTGTTCTCCAAACTGGTTGAAATTAGTTTGCTCATTTTCATATTTTTAAAAACAGATACAATATCGTTTCCCTAGATACCACCCTTTTATGATTGTTTTATAAAACATCTTTCTGAGATAGAATGATCCCATAAAGACAGCCTGTATAACACTGGATGACCTTCTTTTGAGTCACTTTAAAACAAGCCACCTTGTATTCAGCCTAGAGAGAAACTGGAATTTCATGCTAATTAGCCTCCTAGTTCCTTTCATTTTGTACATGACTAAAAATATTTTCACAAAGTCCTTAAACAGAAAACCAACAAGGGAGTTTTGCAAATGTAATCCTAATTAAGGTGCTTGGATGTTATTTTATTTTTAATTTTTTTCCATACAGGTGTTTTAAAATTAAAATCTTATGAGGCCCTGGCTGCTTCTGGGATGACACAGGAGTCTCCCTGGTGACTTCAGGACAGGCCAGAAAAGCTACATGGGCAGACCTGAGGAATGGCTTCTGAAACGTGCCCTACTGTGCTTCTATTTTTTTAACAACTCTATATGTAGATTTAATGTTTCTTAAAAAAAACTATTTTTGGGGGTGGGAATGAACTATTCAATGTTAATTCAATTAAAAAATTAAACATGAGTTGTTAGTAAAAGTCTTCTGGATATTTAGGAATATTTTAATTTTAACAAGAGAAAGATGACAGTTTAGGTCTAGCCAATTCTTGCGATTATCATTTTGGAGGTAGTTTTGTGTCTATCTTCTTGCCTTCCATCTTTGCCTCTTTATTCTTTCTGAAAAGATAAATCTTAACTTTTGAAATGAAAATATATTTTTACCTTCCTGGTTGTTAAAGTAATATATGCTTATTGTAGATTCTTCTTCACAGGACTGATTGAGCTGCGATAGGGATTCATTGAGAAGGGAAGTGAGGGAAGAGGCTAGGAAAGAGGAAGAACGAATAAGCAAGGATGCAGCATGTGTGTGTATTCTTCTGTGTCTTCAGAGACATTCTCATGGGAATGTGGAGGATGCTGTCGCCAGACAGGATTGTTAGTCAGATGTCATTGAAAAATATGTAGCTTACATAGCTTTTAAAATAATTTTAACTTATTAAATCACATAAAAGAATGCATTCTGGCAGGTGTGTATAAATGGCTATAAAATTGTCTTCTTTTGACATGCCATAAGCAGATCTTCAGGGAACTTAACTCACCATGGGATAGTTGCAGTTAAATTCCTTGGGCCTGGATTCACTTGAAGTTTTTGTAGGACTGTAATGAAATGTTTTAGAAATATGGTCTAAAAGTCTATGATTATATGATAATGCCAAAAGGTGGGGAATAGATAGACTTTATTTTGCTGTAACTTTACCCAGACCTCTACTTGACAGCAACTTACCTTGAGTCATTTGCAGATGGCCACCTGTCTTGGCTTGGGGGTCTTTAGTTTTTCACAGTTGCTGTGGACACGGCCATGGCAGGTAGCCAGTAAGAATTTACTGAAAGGTAATCAATACTGTGTGTATATGGTGACCAAACCAGGAAGTGTAAGCCTTTTGAAGGTGATGGTTTGCCAGAACTAGAACCCTGTGATTCCTGTGTGGGCATGTGACAAAATGTTTCCAGTTTGTGTGCCTTCCATGATTCTATTCTTGCCATTTACTTAGTCACACCACTAAGTTAACATAACATGGTTGTCAGGAGTGAGGCCACTGAAAATAGTTATAACTATGTATTAGTTTACTTGGGCTGCTGTAACAAAGTACCACAAACTCAGTGGCTTTAGCAATGGAAATTTATCATCTCACAGTTTTGGAGGCTAGAAGTTCAAGAGGAAGTTGTTGGCAGAGCCATGCTCCCTCTGAAGGCACTAGGCAAGGATCTGTTCCAGGCCTCTCTACTAGCTTCTGGTAGTTCCTTGGCTTGTGGCAGCATAGCTCTAGTCTTTACATAGTGTTCTTCCTGTTTGTTTGCCTGTGTCCAAATTCCTCTTTTTATAAGGACACCAGTCATATTGGATTAGGGGCCCCACCCTTACCCCAATATGACCTCATCTTAACAAGTTACTTATTTCCAAATAAGGTTACATTTTCTAGTACTTGGGGTTAGGATGTAAACATATGAATTTCGGGGAAAACACAATTCAACTCATAATAGACTCACTTTATATTCGAACCAGTGGTTCTCAATATTGGTTGTACATTAGAACCTATTGGGGAGCTTTAAAAATCCTGATGCCCAGATTGCACCCCAGACTAAAGACATCAGAATATGTGTGAGATCCTGGCATTAGCACTTTTTAAATCTTGCCAGGTGATTCCAATATGTAGCCAGGATGAAGAACCATTCTATTTGGGTGTCCCTCACTAAGAACAGAAATTCACCCAATTCTACAGATAATATGTTAAGAAAATGAAATTCCAGTAACATATTCAAATTTTTCTCCTTGTTGTTGTAGCAGTAAGATTAATTTTAGAATCAGGACAAAATTTTTGGGAAAAGGATTACAGGTGATTTTTTTCCTTTTCAATTTTTTCTTGTACCTATTTAGAAATTTTTCTACAATTAACATGGAATTCTTGTACAAAAACCCAATCAATAAACTTTTTTAAAAATTAAAAAACATATCCCTTTTTCTTATTATCAACTATCATGGACTAGTATGCAGAAAAAAATAGAAAAGCATTTCCTCTGGATTTAGTATCAAAAAGAGGCTTTGATAAATTCTTGGCTCTACTATCTAATTACTAATAAGTCAAAGAACTACAGGAGACTCTTTTTAAAACAAAATGATTATTTATGGTAGCAGTTCACCAATATTTAACTGATATATAGGTAACCAAACTATGTTGCAAATCAACTCACTCAGATACCTGGGCATACATTTCAAAACCAATTTATCTTGAAGGTTGTTGTAGGAAATGATATTGCTCAATCTTAAACATTCTTGGGCTCTCCATCTTAAATGGTTTAGATTTTTTTTTAAAGCCAAGGTAGGGTTTGGTTACATGCTTTAAACTTTTTCAGGATTAATTTATTGTGGTCTAGAATTTGGAGCCTTTTTGTCTACTCTCCATGAGTTAGTGGTGATCCAATATTATTTCTCAAGAAGAATGTTGACCCTGTCCATGGGTGGTCCCTTGACCTTCTCTTTACACTCCTCAACTTTCATAAAAGGCTATGAATCACTACGATCCACTCGGCTGATTGTTAAAACATATTGTTCTACGTTCAACTGGTAACATAGGATACACTGATACCAAGAACTCATCTGGAAGAAGAAGCTCAAGCTTGTTGTCATTTAATGCTTGTCTAAAGCTTGGTTGGGATTCTGGAAATTCATCCTTTAGATATAATTGCACACATGTGGAATGGCATATGTTCAAGCTTATGCATTGTAGCATTTCTTTTGTAATATAAAAGATTGGAAACTAATTTACCTTTTTTCTTTTACTGATTGTACTTTCAGTGTTGTATCTAAGAAATCTGCCTAACATAATGTCACAAAGATCTTCTTCTGTGTTTTTTCCCAGAGGTTTTAGAATTTTAGGTTTTATATTTAGGTCTATGATTTGTTTTGAGTTAGTATTTGTATATGGGGCATATAATGGACTGTTCACTGCTTTTGCATATAAATATACAATTGTTCCAGGAAAAGAATAGCCTTTGCACCTTTGTCAAATCAGTTGTCCATATATATATGTGGGTCTATTTCTGGACTCTATTTTGTTCCATTAATCTATTTATTTATCTTGACACTAATACCACACTGTTTGGATTACTGTGGCTTTATAACGTCTTGGGCTTCATTAGAATTAAAAACTTCTTCTCTTTGAAAGACACTATTAGAGAATGAAAATTCAAGCCTCAGGATGGGAAAAATATTTGCAAATCATATATCTAATAAGGGACTTGTATCCAGAACATACAAAGAACTCAAACTCAAAAATAAGACAACTCAACAAAAACGAGCAAAAAATTTGAACAGACACTTACTTCACCAAGAAGTAAATGGATGGAAAATAAGCACATGAGAAGATGCTCAAAGTCATCACTCTTTAGGGAAATACAAACTAAAACTACCATGAGACACCACCATACCCCGAATAGAATGGCTAAAATTAAAAGGACTGACCATACCAAGTGTCGACAAGGATGTAGTGGTAACAGAACTCTCTTACCCTGCTGGTGAGAATGTAAAATTGTAGAACTACTTTGGAAAACAGTTTGGCAGTTTCTTAAAAAGTTAAGCATATACCTACCATATGATCCAGCCATTGTACCCTTAGGTATTTACCCAAGAGAATACCTTGTCCCTACAAAGATTTATGTATGAATATTCACAGACTATGTCTTGATACACAATCAAGATACAGAATCAAGAGCAAGGAACTCCTTCGTGCTGATCCTTTACATTTGTATGTCCTCCCATGGGTTGCTTTTCAAACCACTTAACCGTATTACCTATTTTAAAAATCAAATAAAAAAGCTTGTTGAGAGAGGCAAGATTTATAGAAGATCCCTATGACTTGGAAAAATCCTACATTGTATATTGGGGGACAGTGGGTGGAAGTGGGGAGTTTTTTGACCACTTGACACATGATAATTCATCTTTTATTTGGTAAAATATAGTCTTAATTAATTGCCCCAGGAGACCACCAGACTGCAAGATTTAGGCCTTTCTATTTACAAGCAAATTTATAGAAATCACAACAAGGGCAGATTAGATTACTGTGTATAGATGTGAACAAAACAAAAAGTGTAAGCATGTTGATGGAAATGAACCCGTAAGTCCAGTGACTCCCCTGGGAGATGCTCATGGACAAACTTATCCTTGTCACTTCTCCTAAGACAGCATTTTTCTCAGGGTTTCAAACAGTTTATTTGGGGGAAAGACCAGATGACTAAGAATCCAGTGTGGTTAATATCTGATTTTCCCTTAACTATTTTGACCGGAAAATAAAATGGTCTTGATTGAAAAACCCTTTTATATCTGTCTTTTGGTGTTCTGAATCTTTTTTTCAGTTTTATACAAAGAAGCAGTTAATCAATTTAGGGTCTAATCTTTGGGTAACAAATTCCCTGAGACAATGGCATGAGTGATAGGGCTATAAAGTGCTTAAAACTGGGCCTAGGCCTAGTAAGAGCTCAACTAACAATAACTGGTGGCAGGTTGTGGAGGCTGCTGCTTTGCAAGAACCCAAGGGAGAAACCTTTTTCTGGTCTTCCTCCCAAGAACAACTCTTCTTTCCCCTGAGCCTCCTGAACTGTTTTTACCTCATGGACACTAGGCATCAAGCTTAACTGACTGCATCCCTTCTCTGCATCAATTTCTGGATAATTGAGAATCTAATTTATGGCCCACCTCCTGCCTTAGGATTTTGTGCACTAACCTCTTTCTTGGATTCAACCTATCTTTCTTACCTTCACTTTCCCTGTGTATATATTTCCTTGAAATTCCTTACTTTCCAACACGAGGGGCAGTATAAATAAAAGAGGCACACTAACGCATCAGTAAAAAAAGACCATGAGCTTCCACCTCAGTATGGGGGTATATTTACTATAGGTTCTATCACAGGTCTTAACTGTGTCAGGGAAGGATTGTTGGGTAGAAGGTATTAAGAGGTACTTTTTTAAAAAGGCGAAAATATCACTCTCATATATATATAAAATGGACATAGTGTTACCGACTTTAACTCATGAATTAAATGAGAGAAGCAGGCAGATACTATAACAAAGAAGTCAAGGGAGAAGTCATAGAAGTACAAATTTATATGGAGTAAAGGAATATTGAAACGAATTGCAAAAGGTTGCAAAGATGGCTCTTATTTTGGTGGCTGGCTTATTATTTCCTCCTGACAAAATTCATTGGCGTGTCCATAGATGTCTACAGACAAGAACTAGTTTGTGTTTCTGTCAGTTATCCGCAGCTTGGGGAGCTGTTGAGCAGCTCCGTAGAACTGGAATCAGACAACTGGGAAGAGAGTGCTGTAGACCAGGGGTTGGCAGTTTGGTCCCAGAATCAAATCCAGCCACAGTCCATTTTTGTATGGCTATGAGCTAAAAATGGTTTATACATTTAAATGACTGAAAAAAATCAAAAGAAGAATATTTTGTGATATGTGAAAATTACACAAAATTCAAACTTCAGTGTCCATACACCAAGTTTTATTAGAACACAGCACATTCATTTACGTATTGTCTGTGGCTGCTTTCACACTACAATGGCAGACTTCAGTAGTTGCCACAGAGACCTTATGGCCCACAAAGCAAAAAATATTCCCTATTCGGCCCTGACAGAAAGTTTGCCCATCCCTGCTCTAGATAATGCATAGTTTTCCATTAAAGCACATTTTCCCCTATAAAAGATAAAAATATTAACATCCCTAACTTTCTCCCTTTGTCCCTCCTTCTCTCCTGTCTCTTCTTCCTTTCTTCCTTCCATAAATATTTATGGAGTGCCTACTGTGTGCCAATATGCTGATACAAATATGGGATACAAACGAGAGGAAAACACCACTTCTCTGCTAATGTAGCCTGTAGTCCGTGAGAAGAGAAACCTTAATCAAATATTCACATACAAATGTGCAATTATGGACTGTGAAGCTCCCAGAAGGGAAGGAACAGGGTGTTATAAAGTGTATGAGAGATCCAGCCTTCGGGGGGTGTGGGGGTGCTAGGAGAGCTTCCTGGAACAACTGAAGATCCAGTTGACTAATTACTGTGTCTGACGGGCCACTGTGAGTACGTGGGAGAGTGAAGTAAAAGATGAGGCTGGGATGGAAGACAGAGGATAGTTCACACAGAGCCCTGTGGGCCTCGTTAAGAGTTTTGGTCTTTGTCTTGAGGGCAATGGGTGGCTACTGAAGAGTTTTTAGCAACAGAGTGATGATGTGTCACTAGGACCCATAGATCAGACAATAGATAAAAGGGAGGCAGTTGTAGACACAGCAGGTGAGTTGGGAGGCTACTGCAAAAGCCCAAGCAAGACCAGGATTTTTGCTTTACAAATCAAGGCTTGGTTTGGCTTCAGGGATACAATGAAAAACTATGCTCCTAACAGTGCGTTTTGTCATGGGAGTTCTTTGTAGAGCTGGCTTGGAGAGATTTCTTCCACAGGTCTTAGTGGAAATCTATAGGCTGGTTCTTTGTAATTATGAGTCACCTAATGACTCACCTTTTCTTTGGAGTTACAAGGATCTACTGCCTCCTGTACACATACACACCGCCACCAACACTCTTTGAACTCAGGGAGTAAGCAGTACTTTTCAGATCATGATCTTATTCTACCATGGAGGCAAGCTTGAAACAAATGTGAAGCTTATGACTTCTTTTTCTGCAAGACTGGAAAATTTCTATAGTTTTTTTTTAATGCTTTATAAGTTCCTACTGATGGTGCTTTAGGCTGCAGGGGATGGTTTCTATCATCAGTGTTCTTACCTGCCAGGATCTTGTATCCTTTAAAACTGGTCTTTGCCTTCTAGGCTGTATCTGAGTCTGCAACAACTGATGTGGCTACTCAGATTTCAACAAGACTCCCAAGTTTCCTCCTTCCAAGGGGCTCTCCTGGTTCCAGAGCAATTGGTAGGTTCCCCATTTGTACTCTTTGCATCTCAGATTGGCTTGGCAATTTTAATCTTTCCTTAGCAAGGACTGCCTTGGGAGCCAGGTACAATCTTATATTAGCAAAGCCCTCTAGGTATGTCTTAGTGATTCACATTGGTTTCTCCTAGGGTGACCAACTACCCTATTTTGTCTGTAACTGAAAGGCATTCTGGGATATGGGACTTTGAATGCTAAAACCAGGACAGTTGGTTACCCTCCTCCCTTTTATCATATAATCACCTGGAGAGGCAAAAAGAGCATATGAAATTATATTTATTTGAGAGAAAACCAAACCAAGATTCAGAGAGGGTGACTTATTCAAGGTCACACAAAGCATTCTGGGTAGAGCCAATAGGACATAGTTTTCTGGCTCTATCTATTGAGGAGGCATGAAGAGATAATGTGCAGGGACACAGGTCCATGTCATACCCATGTGCCTGCTTAAGGAAAAGCATTTTAATTTTTACTTGTGAATTTAATTAACATACTTATGAAGCCAATATTTCACGGGGAGGGAGAGGGAAGGAGGGGGGAGAGAGGGAGAGAGCTAGAGGGAGAGGGAGAGGGAGAGAGGGAGGGAGGGAGGGAGGGAGGGAGCGAGGGAGCGAGGGAGCCAGGGAGCGAGGGAGTGATACGCTGAAAAACAGCCCTGCTCCTTATCCTACATATCCTGTCAGCAGCTTTCAAAAGTGGCTGCCCATCAGAAACACCTGGGGAACTTTTAAAACACACAGATGCCTAAGTCTCACTCCCAAAGACTTCTTTAATTAGTTTGGGGTGGGGCCTGGATAACTGCAAGGCTGAGAACCTTCCCAGGTAATTCAAAAGAACAGCCAGGATTGATATTCACTGTTCTAGATCAGTGTTTCTTAAACATGCATGAGCCTCTGAATCATCTGGGGATTTTGGTAAAATGCAGATTCTGATTCAGCAGGTCTGGGGTGGGGCCCAGAGTCTGCATTGCTAACAAGCTCTCTAGAGATGCCCATGCTAATATAAAATGATTGCATTATTGTGTTGCTATAAAAATAGTTCCAATTCTTAGTAACTGCGGAGTGCCTAGGTGATAGGTCTAGTCAGAAGTGTTGCTCTCTGAAACATATTTAAATTGATGGGTTCAAACGCCCTCCTTTGTGGCTCCTAAATTGGATTTTTAAAGCATTCTGCTTTCAAGTTATCGCTGGCAGCTCCAATGTGGTGTCCATTGTTACTTAGAGTCTTGTGTACACAGAGTTGATTCTGCTTTTGCTCCTTTTGAAATCCATGTGGAATTAACCACACTGCTGGGATTCAGCATGCCAGCCTCCCACTTGACTAGGTCTCAGAATCGGCCTTTTCCTCTTGGAAACGAGTGAGATACTGAAGATCCTGGAATGAATTGTGTTAGCTATCCTGTGATTGTAATCTAGGGTACAAGAATTTGTGTATTTGACCCAGAAGGAGGCCTCTCTCAAAGACCAAATTGGGTGGCATGTTCAGTTCTGTAGACATCTCTTTCCCTATTCCTGGTTCCATAGAGAACATTTGGCTCCCACTTGCTCCTCTATGGGGTCTTTTAGAATAAAGCCATTGAGGGGGGGCTTCAGAGCAGTGCTTTTCATTTTTATCTCTCACCAGTCCATTTGGGTAGTGGGGTATAATTCTGAATAGCTCTCAATAGAGAAGGAGTGAATGGGACTGCATTTTAATGGAGGTGCAGCTCAGACATTTGAGAGCCCTTCAACTCTGCTGTGAATAAAACAAAGGAATTAAACTAAACGTTTAATCGTTATTAAACTAAGTAAAGGTCATTACCGTTTTCTGCTTTGGCTCTCCTTTTGGTATCTTTTGTAGTATTCAATATGTTAGACATAGAAGCATTTGCTAACTTGCCCACTGATATACACAATTTCTAATTGGGGTTAATTTCAATGTCTATACTGCCATTCCTTTGTGTCATTCCCACGCCCCCACACTCATACTCTTTGCTTTCCATGTGGGATAGGGCCCATTCTGCTCAAACCCTTCTTTTTTAAAAATAACAGTGCTCCCAGATAACTTTGATACCAGTTCCAGTTCCTGAACTCTGCCAGCCATTTCCAGGAAGCACACACACCAGCAACAACCCTCCAACAGTGTCTATTTTCCCCTTGGCTGATTCATAGCCAGATGTATATCTGCAGCTGACATTTAATAACACCAGAATGTTCTTATGAGTAGGAGGAGTAGATGACTGCTTCTGGGGACATGACTCAGAGCACTGGGGAAACCCTCCTTTTACCAAAATGCTTTCCTACCTTCTGTCTGATGCCTAGAATTCTTGCAAGAAAACTCTCTTCTTTTGGTTAAGGTTCTAGTTCTTGTTAAATGCTCTGGGAGGGGGTAACTCTTTGAACCAGAGCTTCTCAAACTTTAACACGCATATGAATCACCCGGGGGATCTTGTTAAACTGCAGATTTTGTTTCAGTAGGTCTGGTGGGGGGCCCATGAGTCTATGTTCTAACAAGCTTCCAGATAGGGCCCAAGTTGCCAGTGGGTGGACCACACTTTGAGTGGCCAGGCCAGATCAGTGGTTCTCAAACTTGGCTGCACATTTGAATCTCCTTGGGAGTTTTACCAATCCAGAAGTCCGGACTGTGTCCCAGACCAGTTAATGAGACTCTCTAGGGGTGAGACCCAGACACAAGCAGGTCTTAAAACTTCCCAAGTGAGGGGCCAGCCCCATGGCCAAGTGGTTAAGTTCGTGCGCTCCGCTCCAGTGGCCCAGGGTTTTGACGGTTCAGATCTTGGGCTTGGACACAGCATCGCTCATCTAAGCCACGCTGAGGCAGCATCCCACATGCCACAACTAGAAGGACCCACAACTGAAAATATACAACGATGTACCGGAGGTCGGGGGAGCCTTGGGGAGAAAAAGGAAAAATAAAATCTTAAAAAAAAAAAACCCAAAACTTTCCAGGTGACTCCAATGTGCAGCCACATTTGAGAAAAAGTGCCTTCAAGCCAGTGTTTCTCGACCCTAACTGCTGATTAGAATCACTAAAGGAGCTTTTAAAAAATACCAACACCAGGATCTGTCCGAGATCAATTAAATCTGAATCTCAGCAGGTGGGGTTCAAGCATCAGTGCTTTTTAAAAGCAGCTTGAATGTTTTAAACGTGTGGTAAGGTTTGAGAACCACTGCTGTCTTAATCAGTCTTTGTAACTATCCTGGTTTTAGCACTGAAAATCACACATCCCTGGAAAATCCTTAGTCCCGGGCAAACCAGGATGGTTGGTCACCCTAGCCTCACCTCTGTGGCAGTGACCCAGATGTCGGCGTGTGGCCGCCATAGAGGAACAAACATTTCCCTCTGGCCAGTCAGTTGGAAGAAAATCAGCCTCGAGTTCTTAAGTGTATTTCATTCATTGTTGGTGATGAGGGCCAGGCATTGTGAAGATGGTGGAGAATTTGGAGAAACGTGATCCTGAATGCATGGCTTAAGGCCAATTTGAATAGTTTATCTTCATTCTTTTTCTTTTCTTTCTTTTTTAAGATTTGTGGTGCAAAGACAGACACACATGCACACATGTATCACTGTTTGGTTGGCATAGCATTAACCTACATAGGCATGGAAGCTGAATAGATTCTGAGGAGATGAGAAAAAAATCATGGTCTGCGCCCATGAGCTCCAGTCTGACAGATGGATGTAACCTACTCAGAGAGTATTTTCAAAGCACGTGGCTTAAATGCAGATTAATGCCATGCAAAATGAATATGCAAATGTTAACAGGACACCAGTCACAGAGTAAAATGCCACATCAAAGGAGGATGAGGTTAATCGGAAAAGACCTTTTTGAAGATGTGAATGCCACTTTGTGAAATGAGGATAATGTCACCTTTCTAAAACACAAAAAAAGGGCTCAAAATACCAAAACAACTCAAGGTGCTCATTAAAGGGAGGAGGTAAAAACCAGATGATTCAATGTCCACGTTCTAGATCATGGACTTTAGGATATAATCTCTGAGGTAATCCACCCTTAGCACAATTGAAGCCTGGTTTTGAAGCTACTTCGATTTGTATGATCAGGCTGCTGGTGGCTGGTTTCCTTGACTTAGAAGCCATTGGGAATTCCTTACTGAAATTGGGACTTTGGGATAGACTCCAGAACAGTGGTTCTCGCATTTGAGTGTGTGTCAGAATCATCTGGAAGACTTGTTAGAGAGACTGACCCTCACCCCCAGAGTTTCTGATTCAGCAGGTCTGCGGTGGGGCCTGAGAAACTCCACTCCAGGTGATGCTGAGGCTGCTGGTCCAGACACCACACTTTGAGAAAAAATGGAGTAGAAGAGCATTGTCCTTGAGCAGTTTTATAGGCGCAGTAATGCAGCCTTTCCTGGAACAGACCTTGCCATTTAGAACATCACGACTAAAACTGAAGGATGTAAAAGGAATGAAAATTGGAAGTCAAGAAAGCTAGATGCCATCTGGGGAAACAAACTGAAAACATCCTTATTTTTGTTTGTAGCTAAGACTATAGCTATCCACTAAAAACATGGTGTTTCTGGATTTTATATATGTGCAATTAAAGTGAATCCTACCACTGTGGCTTAAAAATAAAGAACATCCTACTGTTTGGAATGAGGAAATAAATCTTGTTTTCTCATGAGTGATAATAGGGTCACCAAATTCTATTCTGAACAAATATATCAAAATATGTCATAAAGTCCATTTTCTTCCTGACAGGATCATCTGATTGGGTAATGATTGGGACCAATGAATTTCTTAGCAGTTTATGCCAATGAGGTAATTTAATCAGTTGCTCAGGAAACATTGCAAGATGTGCTTCAATTAAAACTGTGCATTTTGAATTAATGCAAGATATATAGCTCTGTTTACTTTCTTAGGTTAGCTCAACTGCAATGCCTAAGGTAAACACTTCTAACCCCTGCGGGAGAAATGAGAGTAAGGTATAGTGGGCTTTGTTGGTGACTGATCTTCCATCCCTTTTCTCTTTTCTTCCTTCCCAATAGCATTCCAATTTCGTTTAGGTATCTGCAAGTCATTTATTTGGGAGATGATCTCAGGAAACACTGTTAGAGAGTGGAGAAATGAGACAGAGAAGGGAAAGAAGCCAACCAAGGAAATATGATCAAGTGAGTTACCACTGTGGAGCTCAGTTTTGCTGGGGAAGTGTGATGATGATATACGGCACACTATTGGGAGACAATTCTCCGTGGTATTTCTACACATCTTGTGACAGCTTTTGTCCTGCTCTATGTTTTCAAAGAGATTTGGAATATAGAGATAGTGTCTCCATCTAGGGCCAGAGGGCAGATTTGTTTCCTGACTAGGATAATAAAGATAACGTCCTTCTCTGGCACAAAGGTTGGGCAGGTTTGCCAGTAGCCCCTTGGAAGATTGGGGGTTTCTAAGCTTGGGGCCCTTCAGCTATGACACAGACCCGCTGTGCGCATAGCATTCACCTGGACCATGCCACATCATCTTCATGGGATTTGAGTGTCAAGGGAAACCAATGGGAACACGAAGCTCATGCTGCCTGCTGTGCTGTAATAAAGTCCTTTGTCTCTGACCCAGGGGACTCATGTCTGCTGCCAGCATCCCTGAAACTGTGGCAGGCTAACCTGCTAGCTTGCAGGCAGGATAAAATCTCAGACCCTTCACAGTCCTTGATAGATGTCTCAGACTTACCCCTCCTGAGGGATGATGAAGCTGGTATATTTAACAACCCTCAGTCACTGGTTGAAGGCTGCTCCTAGAAGGTGTCAAATCTCCAACATTTCCAGCTTCCTGCATGAACAGGCTGAATGACCTTCTGCAACTTTGGAGAAAGACTCCAGATAAAAACCTGTAAATATTGCCATTTAGAATTGGCTGGTGCACACTGAAGTGGTAAGGCCTGAAGGATATACATAAGGCACAAAAAGGGTCTGCTATACCTTCCCTGGTGTTCATGCACTTGGAGACCACCAGTGGAGAGTACCAGAGGGACGTGTTACGAGATGAAGCCATTAGAAGTAAGGTGCACCAGATCAGGAAAGGTCTTTGGAGCCATGTTAATTAACTTGAGTGCAATAGGAAGCTGTTGGTTTTTTAAAGCAGGGCGGCTACTACTGAGCATCTACTACGTATTAGGCATCATGCCAGGGACTTTAAATATATTAATCTTCACAGCATTTTCATGATTTTATTTTAAGAGAATTTAAGAAACTTCAAAATTAAATGCTATTATTAATTTTTCTATTTATTCAAAAAACGAATGTGCCTGCCCTCAAGCCCAGCTGTTTGCTCTGAAGCCAATGGTCTTTTCACTGTGCCACAGCTACCTCTTTTCTTCGAACATTCTCTATATATGAAGAAATAAGATGCAATTTGTCCAATGTGAAATGATTCATCTTAGGTATTGGATTGGTTTGTGAGTTTTCATTTCATGTTTGAATAAAAGAAAGCTTATGTCTTCATTAAGCTGGTATATGTAACGTGACCATGAAATAATGTACTTTTTATTTAAAAGAAACATTATTAAGCTAAACCCAAAACCACTTTGTAGCTGATCAATAAGTTCCCTTAATTCAAATTCAGATATTCAACTATTATATTTTTTGAGACTCATTCCAATCCAAGTTACCAAGTTATATTTAAAAAGTCTAGAAATTAATATAATGTATGTTTAAATAGGAAAACTCCAAATGTCAAAGTTTTCATGTTTATCTAAGCGAATCCTGTGTTTTCATTGCGATGGAGCCATATCCTATTTATATAAAGTAGATGATTATGCCCCAAGAGCAATCTCCATTTATGTTGCT
The DNA here is from genome assembly GCF_041296265.1 of Equus caballus. Classification (NCBI taxonomy): domain Eukaryota; kingdom Metazoa; phylum Chordata; class Mammalia; order Perissodactyla; family Equidae; genus Equus; species Equus caballus. The sequence continues at coordinate 15,975,193 of NC_091715.1, forward strand.
AATGGTTCATAAATAAATCTCCTCTCCACTCCTAAATGCCAAAAGAACCCTTTGAGATTAAATCTGCCATGATTTATCTTGGCTCCCATGTGAGAGTATTGAGAAATGTTGGCAAAAAATAATCTAGTTATTTTTGAGCTAAGTATGGAGATGAAAGTAAATAGTGTCTACATCTTGAAAGCTAGCTAGGTATTGAATATTTTTTCTAAACATTTTCCCAAGATGCTTAAAAACAATGTGGAAATTCAAATGGAAAACTTCTCTATATAAATATATTTAGTGCAGGGATTTTGGATTTTTAAATGAAAGCCTTCTAGATTACAAAGCATTTCTTGGAGTATTTTTCCCTCTATGCTTTTCTTAGGGTGACTAAATGTCAGTGCTACATTGAAAAGGAGCATTAATGATAAATTCAAGCTTTCCAATGAAGCTGTTACTGAAGTTATCTGTGTTGTCACCTACATACTTTTGCAAACTCACATTTTTTATTGTGTTTAACAAGTGATAATATGCCAAGACTCCATTAGTTTGGGAAAATTGATCTATTTCATGCTGGTGTATAAGTATAATGGCATAAATTTATGGCAGGCTCTAGAGTTCCTTTGATGAGTATTCTTACAGTATGCAGGCATTAAAGTTTGCCTTAAAAATTCATTCTCAAAATGTCTGTGTTTGGTTTGTCATTTCCAGCTCTGTTGAGGTAGAGGCCTGGAGGTGATAAAGCTGACAGGAATTAAGCATGTCTACTATGTCACTTCAGTGAAAAATTACTTAGAAATGCCTATGGATTTTGGTTGAAATCTACATCTGCAAGTTTAGGTTAATAATCTATGTGTGAAATGAAGGAGTGTAGCGAAGGTCAAATTTTCCCCAGGAAACTGAAAGGTCATGGTTGACCTCCAAGAATACCATTTTCCTTCAGATTCCCTAGGTCCTATAAAGAAAATAGGATGATTTCTTGGGAGCTTGGGGTTAATTCTCCAGATCTCGCGATTATCACCTCCCCCACTCAAGGAAGAGAAGCTAAGGTTGCTTTCTATCTGTTGGGCCAGCTGTTCTGGAAAGCTGAGAAGTCACCTGAAGGAGGGAAGAGTTGGAGGATAAATGTCTGACTTTGTGACCCAAGGTCATGTTTGGGGGAGGAGAGCGTTAACTAAGGATATAAGGTGGGACCACATGAAGAGCATTCTAGGTGACATCTTGGGACCCTTGGCTTAAATGCCTGAGAGAGAGAACTATAAATTCAGAAGAGGTGGAATTACCTAGGGCCTGGTGGCCAGAGCAGCCAGGCCTTCAGAGGAAGTGTCCTACTTGAGGCATAAAGAGTTATGAGCACAGGTAGAAACTGACATAATAGATGGTCAGTGACAGAGACTGCCACACCAAGGAGGAGAGAATGGATTTGGCAGCAGTGCCTAGGCCAGGACTCAGTTAAGTGACTGGCTCCATGGGGACTCCCAGATCTGCTTGGGCCTCATACCTATGCTCCATGTCCATATATACAACTGCCTGATCCCTCAGAATTCTGAAATTCAGTGTTTCCAGAAGTGAACTTGTTGCCCAAATTAAATTTTCTTTCTGTATTCTCCAGCTCTGTTGGTGGCTGGCTCAGCCATCTGCCCAGCCAAACTGTCCATCCATCCTCACATCCAATCTGACAAATTCCTCAATCTTTCCATTCCCCATGCTCCATGTCTGCTACTCCTGCCTTGGTTCAGGCCCTTTTCCTTCTCTAAACTGCACATAGCTATCAAATTGTTTGATACAAAATACAAATCTGGCTATATCACTCCACTGCTGAAAAGCCATTGGCTTTCCCATTGCATCCTATGGGGAAAAAAGCAAGCTCCTTTGCATGGCAAAGTAGTGTGCTGGTAAACTAGTTCTATAAGGAGAAAAGGCCCTAATTCATAGTGTTTCTAAATTTCCATAGCACAGATACTCCCATCATGGCCAATTTCAAGCTATCACAGTTTAACAGCCGGATCACAAAATTTCTGAATATTTAACAAGTGGCTGCTAGCTGGCTCCAGCACACTAAGTGCATCAAGCCCTGGAAGATGTGATGCCTGCCCACTTATCACTGGCCAATCTTTTCCCTAAACTATGCTCTAGGATGTGGTTGTAGCTACCTGTGTATTCCAGTCTGTTTTTCACCTGCATGCTTTCGTTCATGCTGTCTGAAGCTCTTTCCATAGCACTCCCTTTTCACACTCTCTTGGGGTGAACTCTTACCTCTTTCATCTTGCTAAATTCTTCCCTTGCTTCAGGACCTGGCTTAGATGGACCCTCAAAGAAGACTTCTCTCCTTTACTCTCCCTGTCTTAATTTGGGTATCCCAGAAGCAGGCCCCGAGATGAGGATTCATGTGCATTTATTAGTAGGTGTTCCCAGGAAAAACTAATAGGGGAGTGAGGAAGAGGGACTGGGAAGGGAAAGAGGCCAAGCAAGGATGTGATATCTCCATGGAGAGTAACTATGGCTCCGTTCCATCGGGGACTTTTGGAGACAGTGCAGGGTACACATCAGAATTATCTTGATCAGGGGCAAAGGGCTGGTGTACTTGTATCCCTACACCTGTCAGTCATAGGACTGCCTCTGGGGAAGTAAATTCCCAGACACTTCAGCTCTCTGTGTGCGTGCACAAACAAAGTGGGCTCCTGCAGCCTGAGAGCTGTCCTCCAACAAAGAGACACAGTGCTGGCTGCTGGGAGTGAAAGCAGCTGAAGCTGACGTACACGAAAATGGCAAAGGGGTTCCAGGAGATATGAGCAGGACACTAACAGTGCCTGTCACACACCCACTCTCCAAAACACACATGTACGTACAGGCACACACACACACACCTCAGGTTGGTTTGGGTTCCTCACCTCAGTACTTCTATAATATACTGGCTATATCACAATCATTGCAGTTACCCCATCTTTTAGAATCATTTCTTCACGTATCAGTGTCTTTCATTTTACTATGACCTCCTTAAGGATAGGAATCACTTGTCTTTGCAGTACAGTGCCAGGCACACAACAGGCGTCCAATAAATGTGTATAGATTAAAAGCACAAAAAAGGAGACCATGACGGCAACACAAATGACAGTAATTGGGGATAGGGAAAAGGCATGGGTGGAGCAGAGTCTCAGAAAGGCTGGATGGGAAGTTGAGGCACATGAATCTTTGAGTACAGCCTAGGTCTTGGGCTTTGTCCCCCTCTCCTCATGTTTGGTGTGGCCTGCAAAGATAACATTAACGCAAAATAAACTTGGTAAAACTGGAAAGTGGCTCTCCAGGCCCCCTGGGGATTAGCTTTCTGCTGTTTTTCCTTTCAAGAAGCATTCTAAATTATCAGGGACAATTAGAAATTATGGGCAAAATGTTGGCATTATAAAAGACCCTATGCCTGGCCTCCAAGCCAGAGGTTAGAGGAGGCTTGAATGCTTGGTTTGTAGGGATTTCCCTGAAGTCTGATTAGCATCTAAGTATATTTCAAACTGTAGCTTGGCTGCTTCAATATGTAATTATGGATATTATTAGCATGTCTAATTTGACAAGTAATGTAGAGGCACAGATGAAATGTGAGCTGTACCATTTGGCCAATGTATGCTGCAGAGTGCAGTTTCGCACTGCCACCAGGACCATCTGTGTGTGCCAAACAAACCCTTGTGAAGAGGACAGATATTAGGAAAGTAATGAGAGAGTAGTGTTTCTTCCTCCTTCTCCCCCTCTCAAATTAATAGTTCAATGTAATTGGTTAAACTACACGATCCATGAGGAAAACCAAATTCTAATTACCATTGTTAAAAAAAACCATTCACCCTCTGCTTTCAAATATTGGGGTGTTTGTTTCTTGCCAGTTCTGTTCTCTTGTAATTCAAGGCATTTGAACCAACTGGGGGTAATTGGTGGGCATTTGAATGGCATGAAATTCAAGGGAAAAAGAGGAGGTATGATAATTTTCTGGGAATTTATAAATATCCTAACAAGAAAAGACTAAAAAGTATGCGATAGAAATATGAGATTAGACCTAAAATAAATTATAATATTGTTAAAGAATTTTGTTAAAATAACCCTACATTTAGTAAAAATTCATTATCTCTCTTGCCCCCAGTCTATTAGTGGCCTATTAGAGTCTATTTCTCAAGAACTCAGTGTTGAAATTTTGAGGTCGGTCATCTCTTTTAGCCCCTTTATCTAGTTATAGAGGTCTTCTTCCTTATGCCTTCAGAATGTCGTGTACACAAATCTGGGATAGATGGAGTAGGTGTCTGTTGACATGGATTTGAGGGGTTTCAGGGGACACCACTGTTGTGGGTCTGGAAGATGGTTTGATCTTTAAAGAATGCACAAATTCAACCTCCTTGAAAAAGGGTGAAAAATCTATTGGTTGACACCTATGGGCTTAAAGGATTTGGTTGGACAGATACTAAACCAGGGGTTGGAGGAGGGAGCAAGCAGGAAGAAGGAAAGAAACGCAGGAGCAGAGGTAGGATGCTGGCAGCAAAATATCTATTTCACTGTTTTGATGAGATCTGGTTCTACATGTAACATCCCACTCTGGGTTATGCTCTTCAAGATCACATCCCTCTACCTTTTCAAATCCACCAATCTGTTGAGAGATGTTGGATTAATTTATCTCCATACTTCTTTCAACCCCTTTCATTATTTCACTCCCATATTGAATCTATCTGATCTTCCCTTCAGGCGCTGGCAAATAAAAATAAAAATACTGGCTTTAATCTAGAGTCGCCACCCACCCCACCCCGAGACAATTCCCTACTCCCACTCTTCATTCCTTATCAAGCCCCCACTGCTTCTTGCCTCCCCGGCCCCAGGCACCTGGCAATGCATCTCTCTCCTCTCCCCCCTTGCAGCTTTGTGCTTTTGTGTTTCCTCTGGCAGTCGCATCTTGGCACCCCTTTTCCAGTTTCAGTTTTGCTTACTCTTGGCCTCAGAAGTGCTCCCTGGTGCCTGCTCTAGCCCCCGTCCCCGTCCCCGCATCTCAAAGGAAAGGAAGGAGATGATGTTATTGTCTAATTCCCACCACTGCAAATCTGGGAGCTGATTCTGTCAAAAGAGCCATGTGGCATTTTAGCAGAAGATTGAAAGCACAAAGAGGAAGGGTGTAGCGTTCAGTGGTTGGTCGGGTTGAAATACCCATCTTCATAATTACAACCACCCTCCTTGTAGCACCTGCCTTTTGACCTCAGTACAGAGGGTATTATTAGCTTTTATAAACTACCGTTTGCTGGCTTGTTTTAAATATTCACTAAAAACTTCACCTTTTCCAGGTTAGTACTCAGCACGGCTGAGCTTTTTCTCAACCTGTTTCCTATCAAGAATAGAACCTGATGAAAATGACCTCCTCAAGAGAGAGACTCTCAAGCAGGGCTTCTTAAAGTTGGAAATCCCCACAGATCACCTGGGGGGCTTGTTAAAATGCAGATTCTGACTCTGTAGGTCTGGGGTAGGGCCTGAGATTCTGCATTTCCAACAAGCTCCAAGATGCCCCTGCTGCTGGTCTAGGAACCACAGTTTGAGTAGCCAGGATCTAAGTGTCTCTTGATGTCAGACTCTTCAGCTATGATTACTGAACAATAATTGGGCTAATGGTGTTGGGTTTAAGACCCAGCATTTTCCACAAGCATGTATACTATATGTACCTCACTTTGGAAAGGATGGTCAAACTCTGGACCCACAGGCAGATAATGGCCAACTGGAAAATTTCTTTATGCATCTTCTCAGAGATCTCTTCTGATGGATCTGAAAAAAGGAAGGTAAGAATCTTGATCTAGAACCATTTATGTCTGTAGAAATATTTTAGGTTGATGTTGCCTGGAGAGTTAAAGCTGAACTAGCAGCTTCCTCAGGGGAGGTGTTCAGTGTTTTAGATCTGAGACCCTGAGAGACAGAAATAATCAGTACCAGTCAAACCTTCCTAAGTGCAGCATCCTTTCAAACTGTAAAAGCACTCATGTGTAATTAACATTGGGGGCAAACAAGTCAGTGACTATTTCTCATCTCCTATTTTTGATCACTCATTTCCCCCCTTGAGATACTTCTTTTGATACCAGCTATTGATGCGGTATCACAGATATTTTCAAAGTCACTGCAGAGAACCTAGTAAATCCTACCTTTTTCTAGCAGTAAAATTAGCCTTAGGCATGGCAACTGCCCTTGCAACTCTCTATCTGCTGCATATCCAGGTGAAAGCAGTAGAAATATCAGCAGAAGACAGCATATGACCCAGAGCTGGCCTCAGGGCCCACTTGTCATGACATTGTGTTATAATCAGTTGTCTCCATGTTGATCTCCCCCACCCGCCTTCCCCATCTCCCAGAAACATTTCTCTTTTATCTTCTTGAGCCTAAGCAGGTAGCATAGTGGCTGGAAACTTTAACTCAATGAACGTGTGATGATGAAGTCAGACTTTTCCTCCCAAGTCATTGCTGGAGATGCCTGAGATTGTTCAAAGCAAAAGTGTATCATGCAGCCCCAAAGTGGAACCTCCTCCCTTTTTTCTGCCTCATTCATCACTGTTAAGAAGGTGCCTCCTAATGGTTTAAGCATTTGTGTTTCTGTATTTAGGTTCATATTTACCATTTAATGAACGCATGCTCCCTGCAGAAGCTTGAACTAATAGAAAGCCACAGATGTTGGAAATTAAAAGAGAAAAATCTCTTTAGGGGCTGGCCCAGTGACTCAGCGGTTAAATGCGCACGTTCCACTTCGGTGGCCCAGGGTTAGCTGGTTCAGATCCTGGGTGCGGACATGGCACCGCTTGTCAAGCCATGCTGTGGTAGGTGTCCCACATATAAAGTAGAGGAAGGTGGGCACAGATGTTAGCTCAGGGCCAGTCTTCCTCAGCAAAAGGAGGAGGATTGGCAGCAGGTGTTAGCTCAGGGCTAATCTTCCTCAAAAAAACCCAAAACATCTCTTTATATTGTGGATGGCAAACATACAAGTTCAGAAACTTGGAGTTTCAGGGCTTTGTTGACCCAGCTTTCGAAGTCCTAGGGGTGATTTAATTTGTTGACCTTCTCCCTTCCTCCAGGCTGCTTGATCTGTTTTTTTCTCCCCATGCTTTAAGCAGGACACTGAGGCAATATGGACCCACAAACATTTGGTTATTTTCCATGACCACAGCTAAAGTCAGTGGGAGATAGCACAGGTCTGCAGTACCCAAGGAATTCCCAAGTAAGCAGACCCCGTGTAACCCAGATTCTTCCCTTCATGAGCTCATCTTTCGTCTGATGTACAAAGGCTTCCAAAACTTTTACTGAGATCATTGTTCAACGCCTAGTTGCTACTTAATTCATTTGCATGTGGCAATTCTCTTACAATATCAGAACCCTGAGGAGTAGGTCCCAGGACAACCAGGAGTGGCTCCGTCTTTGATGAGGTCTCAGGTTTACTTCCTTAATCTCCAGCCGAGCTCTTGGCACATCTCATTGTTACAGCCACAAGAATGCTATCATTCTGTAACATCACACTTGCTTTTTCTAGATCCCTTTGACCTATATAGTTCCTTCCAGAGCTACCTCCTTCATACTAATTAACCTTGATAAGTTTCCCTTCTTTAATACACTAAACTCCTCTTCAGGTCTGCACTCAATTAGATATATTTGGAATCCATCTTAGGCTTTTGGGCCACATGCCATCCCTGCAGGCGAGTCCAGCCCTCATCTGTTGCGGGGCCACCTAGCTGCATTTCTCTGCAACTCAGAAAGCATCCGTGATTCTGCCATGGAGTTTGTGAGCTTATTGAAGGAGGGGCCTGTGCCCGACTCCTCCCTCTGTCCCGTATAGTACTTTAGCCCCGTGACTCCTTGTTCTTGTTCTCCCAAACGAAAGTGGCTTTATTTCTCATTATAAAAATAACCCATGCTTAGTGTAAAATGTTCAAGCAATACAGATTAGTATGCTGAAATAAGGAAAATAGTACCTTAAATTCCACCACTTGGAGATTAATACGGTTCACAATCTTCTGGACCATTTTCTACGCATAGACGCAATTTTATGTAACTGGAATGCACTCCTTGGCCAAATAATATATTGTTATCCTTTAGTCAAGTACAGTTATCAAAATAGGTATTTATTTGCATTGGATTGAGCTGCAATATGAACAGAAGCCTAAGGCTGTTTATAATTCCTATACCTTCACCTTATTTTTCTAGCTGCCCCCTATTTTCTTTCTCTTCACTCCTCTCCCTCTTCTCTAACTAGGCCCCCCGGCAACCCCTGAGGGGCAGCCTTGGCTGCTGCAGTTGCCAGGGAGAGGAAGAGAAGGAAGGAGGTGCAGGTGGTCAGGCAGCAGGAGGCACGTTCCATGCTGTCACTTCCAGGAGAATTGGCCCTCTCCACTCCTGCCAGGTGGGAGTTGAAGTGACGTCAATCTCCCTTTTTATACTGTCTCCTTATTTTTTCTACTCCCTCCACCCTTTGCCTCCTTCCTGGGCAGCAGAAGGGAGGTATCTGCAGAGAGGTATCTGCACAATCTTCAAGCTCCTCAGGCGATTCTGATTTAGAGGGTACACAGCTACTCTTTGAGACATGCTGCTCTACTCATTGCAGACCAGGTGCAGCTTATGGCTGAATAGGAATCACCCGGGGAGATGGTTAATAATACAAACTCCTGCACCTCATTCCCGGAGATTCGGATTCTGTAGTGCTTGGGATGCGGCCCAAGATTTTGTGTGTTTGTGTTTTTTTTAACAAGATCCCTAAATGATGCTGATGAACAGCCGGGTTAGCCCATGCTCTACTCCCTAGCTACTCAGTGTGGTTCATGGACCAGCATCAGCATCATCATCATCACCTGGGAGCTCGTTAGAAATGACGAATCTCAGGCCTCACCCTAGGCCTACTGAATCAGAGCCTGGATTTAGTAAGAGCCCTAGATGATTTGTATTGCCCAGTAAAGTCTGAGACGCTCTGCTCTACCCCAGTGCTATAGAATGAACAATTCTTCTTTGTGGGGTTAAACTAAAAACATTGAGACTTATTTGATTCCCACCTACTGATCTGTTGGTAGGATTTCACAAAATGTACCTACAACTTAGGGCATGATTTTCCTAAAAGAGAAGTGGTAGATAGTACACATAATTCCAAGGTAGATGAAACTCTCCACCATTTTGAACCATGGCCTGTCTCTGATTTTATGCATAAAATCCTCATGAAAGAAATCAACATTTACATAAATATTTTAGATTAAACATTAAAATTGGACCACATTTTTCTCTTTAGAGTGATTTGACATCTCATCTCTTAAATAACAAAGCTCTTGGTGAAAAATGTAAGTGGTCCTGGTTAGTGTTTGTATCAACTTATGCACTGCTGATGTCCAGCCAATAACAACTGCATTTCAGGAGAATGAAAATAGCAATTCAACATTCGTTTTAATTAGTGAGCTCATACCCCCCACCAGTTGCTGTGGAGCTAACATTCAGGGAAACCTTTGACCTCTGTTGTTTACGAAAGCCTCTTCGCTCAAATTGTGATTCACCTAGATTTGTCCCAGAAAAATCATCCTTAAGCTTTAGCACATTGAGCATTCAAGTTATTGATTCATAAAAAGACTGAAAAGAAATACTTCCTTTTCTCCCACTTGTGGAAGGTCATGGAATTATTTCTCCATTTATTTAGTTTAGAAGCAGGATAAAATGTAAGCAAAGTTGTTCTTGATAAGCTGATCCTCAGGGCCCCATGCCTCCACTTCTGGCTGTTTTCTCCTCCAGGAACACCTTTTTTCTGTACAGTTCTTAAGGCCCATAACTTCTCAATGCCTTCCTGCTTGTTTCAAATCTCACTCCTTGGATGATTTCCCAGACATTTGTAACACAGTGTCTGTTAGAGACAGAAACCTATCTCTAGAGCCTTAACCCAACATGGTGCCCCCTACCTGGGAGGGGGTAGGCTGTCTATGGCGTCAGTACAGTGGTTTTGCGATGCCATCAACAAATTAGGCTCCTTCTATCTTCCCGCTATGCCATTTGTAATGTGCGTCTCTTGTCCTTGAGTTTGCAAGATGGCTGCTGTGCCTCCACAAATTGTGTCCATCTTTTGTGAAGGAAGAATGGAAAAGGAAAGGCCCATTGCTTAAGTCTGCCCTTTGTAACAAGCTTCCTGGGAAGTCCCTCCCAATGATTTCCACTATATATCTCAGAAGCCAGAGCTGGGTCACGTGACTACCCCTAGCTGAAATGGAATCTGGGCACATTGCTACCCTGGACCCCCAAACTGGAGTTCCGTAACCAGGAAACGGGAAAAAATGGTTATCAGGTAGGCAGTTAGCAAGACCTGCCACTATCACTAAGTTTTAAGTAACTCGTAAGATGTTTGCATTTTAAAGGGAACAAAGCCTTAAGTCAAAGGAATAAACCTTGACTAGCAGAATTTCAGACATTAGCTGCTGTGTGCTTAGTCTTTGTGTCTAGGGATGAGAAGTTCCTGCTGCTTCTCAGCTCTCACTGTGCAGAATCCATGCCTGCTCTGTCTGGGTGTAGGTTGGAGCCTGCTTAGACAAGAAACCATAGACTCCCAATGTGAGACTTAGGTCCCCTTGGCTTAGCCCCAGCTGTGCTCTGCTCTGCTCTCTTCTGGCAAGTGATGTTCCTAATCAGAGTCTCTAAAACAGAAAGATCCTCCTCAGTCCCTGCTTTTATTTTGGGAAGACGTTAGAAGAGTTATCTTGAATTGTGTTTTCTATGGTCAGTTAATTGTTTTTATCTGATTGAGATTCTAATGCAATACCATACATGCTTCATTTTTTAAATGATGATGTATATTTAAGGCAAGAGCTTAATAAAATCGAATTCTTACTAAACCTTGATGGTTATTAAGGATGCTCTGCTTTTCCTGTCTGGACACGCCCTTGATCTGGCACTCACGTTCTCCCTGGGGGAGAGGGCCCTAAAGGAGAGGATCAATGCCTTCCTGGCTGCATGCTTTCTGTTGAGAGAATGGGAAGCAGGCCTCCAGGGTGAGCGGGCTTGGATATCTGTAGAAAATAGTGACTTCAAGTGAAATAGGGTTGGTGATCAGGTCTTGAGACTTAGAGCAAGAGAAACTAGATTTTTTCCCTGCTTTTAGGGACTAGAGAGAGAGCTGGTCTCTCCAAAAGGGGAACCACAGAAATCTCAGTGCTAGGAAGGGTCAGAGGGGCTAGGTAGGGTCAGAGGAGCAAGGATGCCTTATGTTACCAAGATAAGGTACCAGGTAGAAAAAGATACTGGAGAGGTCTAATAGGAAGAAGTGAGAAATTGCGGAGGCCAGAGTTTTAGAAACAAAGACCAGGGCAGAGTTTAGGCCAGAGTCCCTGGTTCCTGCTCCCCTGTAACTTTGAGGGATTCGAGTGGCACTCATGGGGTCTTGATGAGGACTTTATGGGATTGTATGTCATCACAAGTGCACTGAATATTTAAAATTTGGGGAAAGGTCCCTGTTATAGTTAGCATCACTGCTTAACAAACATCCCAAATTGGTGGAGTAAATAACAACCACCATTTTGTTATGCTCATGGCTTTTGGGGGTCAGGAATTCAGAGAAGGTACAGTGGGGATGGCTTGTCTCTGATCCACAATGTGTGGGTCCTCAGCTGGTCTGGGGTGACTTGAGTGGCTGGAATCATCTGGGGCTTCTTCCCTCACATGTCTGGGGTCTGGGCTGGGATGGCTCAGTGACTAGGCTCGGCAGGACTGTTGGCCAGAGGACCTACACATGGCCTCTCCACGTGACTTGGGCTTTTCACAGTATGACGGCTGGGTTTTGAGAGGGGAAGTCCTAAGAGGGAGACTCTGAATGATGCAAAAGCTCCAAGTGAGCCAGGGCAAGCTGCATGGCCTTTTATGACCTAGCCTTGGAAATCGCATAGCATCATTTTCACCTTTCTCTTGTTGTTGAGGCAGTGACAAGTCTGCCTAGATTCAAGGCAAGGAGTCTTAGAGCAGCTCCCTTTTAATGGGAGGGGTGTCAAAGAATTCGAGGCCTTTAAACAAACAAACGCCCACTCCCTGAACTTAGAGTTGGAATCTTAGCTGTTTTCTAGCTATGTGACTTTGGGCAAAAGACTCAACTTCTCTGACCTCTACTTACCTACCAAATAGTAGGCACTCATCTCATGGGGTTTGGGTGAGGACTAAATGAAACAAACTTATATTGAAGCATCTAGCACATTGCCTAGAACAAAATGTGTTCAATATTGCTTGAGCCTAAATCCGAAGAATGCTTGGGGAATACCAAGCCTAAAGTGGGGTTATTTTCTCAGGTTTGAAATCAGGGATTAGGTTGAAAGATGTATTGTGCTTTTAACAAATACACACTTATTAAATACCTACTACACGCCAGGCACGTCCTCCTGGCCAGAGACATTCCTCATTCAAGAGTTAGACTTGCATCCCAAAATACCAGATGTGATATTTCAGGTGGTTATGGACATAAATATTTTCTAAGCATCTTCTCCCTCCTTCAGCCGTAAATACTGTCCAGAAGTGAACTTTTGAAAATTTCTTTGTGCATGCTTGAGTTTTTCTCTAGGTAGCTTTTGCAGGTATTTTATTTTTCCATCCTTGCATCTATTAAGCTTCTTGCATCCTTAAAATATGGGGTTGATTTAGTTGTAATTTTCTGGCAAAATGATGAAAATTCCGTGCTTAGAAGTCCTCATTTGGAGATGGCTTTTTCTGAGCAAAGAACAGTGGTTCCTGGATACAGTACCGTTTCGGTGACTTGGTGCAACAGTTTGAATTAATCAGAGAGAAGGATGAGTCTTCTGTGAGGCTCTCAGGAGAGTCCGATATGACATCCAGCAGTTCGTACTGAAATATCACACATAACCTGGCCTGTGAGGAGCAGCGATCACGGCTCATACCTTTCCCTATGTACTGAAGATTACCAGGAGGAAGAGCTACTGTGGACGAGGGAGACTTCTCCCAACGCAACAAGCGACATTGCTGATGACAACAAAGGTGGACTGAGAACTACAAGCCAGCTTCCTGTCCATGGGGTGGTTGTGTTCCTTTCAGTTTATGGGTTCAGCACGCTATATTGGGAATCGCATCTTTCCCAGCAAAATTCATTTACATACATAAAAAATGAAAACTTAGAATGTGTAGAAATAGAAATATTTTGATCGTGAGATACTAAAGTGGTTCTTAAAATGTGACTTATTGTAACCAAATGTAGCTGATGCTTTTGTGTCCCAAACCCTATTCCCTCTGCCTTCCTGTAATGTCAGTGGTAGCTGTGGGGGCCATTTCCTGTGCATGCTGAAGAGTTCTCGCAAGTTACCGCTGTATCCTGCTCAGCCTGCACACATGGCAGCCTGAGAGTACAGCATAGAGTGGGGCATGGCAGTTAACACCTCTGGATGCTACTCTGAAACAAAGAGGGGCAGGAGTTTGCCCATAAATGCTTCTTGTCTGCTGAAGGAATAATTCTACACTGTTTCCCAGTGGGCCCCTGGCAGGAGCGAACCCCAGTTGCCCATAGCAGTAATCAGTTCAGTAATGTACCCTTCATTGGCTTTCCTCCTTCTCTGCCTCACTCTCCCTGCTCCTTCATTCCTGATCCCTGGGATCAACTCCATCAACCACAGGATCACCTGCATCCACTTCTTTGTTTCAGGCTCTGCTTTGAGAGAACCCCAAATTGAAATACCAAGTGTCTTGGCTGAGTTGGACTTGACATTCAGATATGCCCCAGGAAAGGAGTTTCCCCATTCCAACTCTGGTATCTATTGCCTTGCACTGATTGTCATGGGAGCTGATGATCCACCTGAGCACAGGACTCAAATTGTGTCCTTAACGTGGGATGGACTTAGAAAGATGCCGCCTGATGGACTAGGGTAGGAAATAGGGCTACTGAGAAAGAATTCACCTTAAAGAAACGAGTCTGCTGTGATTTAAACATTTATTCAACAAATATTTATCGAGAGTCTGCTGTGTTCCAGGTACAGTTCTATATGCTAGGGATATATCAATGAATGAAAGCACCAGAAATCCTTGCATTCCTGGGTTTATTTTCCAGTGGAAGAAGACAGACAATGAACAATTAAAATAATAAACAGTAAATTTTAGATTATTTTAGAAGAGGTTAAGGGCTAGGGTAGAATAACTAAGGGAAATTAGCAATACAGGCAAAGAGGGTGATGGTTTTAATGTGTGTCAGGTGGCGCCTGCATCTTTTCCAGCTGCCATAACAAAATACCACAGACTGGGTGGCTTAAACAACAGATATTTATTTTCTCAAGGTTCTGGAAGCCAAAAGTCCATGATTAAGGTGCCGGAAAATTTGGTTTCTGGTGAGAGCTCTCTTGCTCTCTTACAGATGGCTGTCTTCTTGCTATGTCCTCACATGGCCTTTCCTGTGTACACACGTGTGGAGAGAGAGAGCGTTCTGATATCTCTTCCTCTTCTCATAAGGACACCAGTGCTATCAGATTAGGGACAGCTTATGACCTCATTTAACCTTTATTACCTCCTTATAGGCCCTATCTCAAATACAGTCACATTGTGGGTTAGGGCTTTGATATATGAATTTAGGCAAGGGGGAACAATTCAGTCCATAACAGGTGGTTTGGGTAGGCATATTTTACAAGGTAAATTGTCAGCAAAAATGTGAAGGAAGTGAGCAAGTTATCCAGGAAAGAGAATTTCAGGAAGAGGGAATGGTCAGTACAAATGTCCTGAGGAGAAACCTGCCTGCCCTGACAGGAGTGTTCAAGAAATAGGACATCAGTGTGGCTGAAGCGGAGGCTGTTGAGGGAGTTGTAGGAGATGAGACTGAAGAGGGAAAGGTGAGCCAGATCGCTAGGGCCTTCTAGGGCATCGTAAGAACACTGCCTTCTAAAATGGCACATGTGGAAAGCCAGGCTCAGCAACAAGGTCTAAAGGTTGGATGAGGAGCAGTGAGTTTAGGTATACAGTTGTCCCTCAGTATCCCCAGGGGATTGGTTCCAGGACTCCCAAGGATACCAAAATCCACGGAGGCTTAAGTCCCTTATATAAAATGGCATAGTATTTGCATATAACCTATACACATCCTCCTGTATACTTTAGATAATCATCTCTAGGTTACTAATAATACCTAATACAATGCAGATGCTATGCAAATAGTTGTTATACTGTATTGTTTAGGGAATAGTGACAAGAAAAAAATCTGTACATGTTTAGTACAGACAGAACCATCTAGTCCTTTCCATCTGCACTTGGCTGAATCAGTGGGTGTGGAACCGTGGACATGAGGGACCAACAGTAGGTGGCATGGCGGCCCTTACTTGACAATGCCCTGATCCAGGTACCCTTGTGGTCTTCTGTTGAATGAATGAATGAAGTCTATGCTAGGAAGAACAAGGGACTACGATTACTGGCCAAAACAAAAACAGTCATTAAACTATGTAATTTGTTGGGGCCCAAGTAACCTGTCTGTGGGTGCCATGTAACAGAGCACAAATCATAGGGAGGGAAGTGGTGCCTCGCCTCACCTCAGGGAAGACAGGAAGTATCAGCAGGGACTGCAGCCAATACGGAGACCGCTTGGCAGCGGGTAGGCCCAGTGCTGGCAGGTGACCAGCCCAGTAAAGGTGAGGGTCTTGTTGCAGAAAGAATCAGACAGCCCAGGGGAGAAAGATGAGTCGAGAAACAGACTGCCACGTATGTAGGAATTGGAGTATATAAGAAAAGCAGCATCTCAAATTTGTGGTGAAAGAAGAAATAATTTAACAAATGATGCTAAGACACTTGGTTAATGATGTGGAAAAGAATTAGTTTGGAATTCTATTTAAATATAGATGGATTAAATATTTGAATATTTGAAGTAAAAAATATTGGAGAAGCTATAGGTACATATTTTAGGTTGGGAAGGACTTTCTAAGAATTACCTCAGTAGGAGAAATTGGAAGGAAAAAGACTGAAATCTTTGACCATAATGAAGTTTAGAGGTTCTACATGGCAAAAGCACCATAAAGATATCTATAGAACTGAAAACTATATTTGTAACCTCCATGACAGAGAAAAGATTAATATCCCTAGCAATTTAAAGACCTGTTATAAATCAACAAGAAAAACAAAAACTAATGGATTAAACTGGATTAAAGTTGTGAATAGTAAAGTTAATGAAGAGATATGACACATTAAAACGTGAAACAAAAAATGCAAATTAAAATAATAATGAGATATCCTTTCTCAGAATAGCGAGGATAAAAAGATTACAGACACATAGTCTTGCCTGAGATGTGGAAAAGCAGACTCTTTTACATATACTGTTGCTTGCTACTGATAGAATTTTTCTGCTGAGAAATTTGGCAATATATATCATATCCATGTATATATTATTTAGTTCAAAAATTCCACTTCTAATCATTTATCCCAAGGCAATGATTCAATACACATGTAAAGAAGGGTAAACAAGAATGTTTATTTTTTATGCTGTTTGTGCAAAATAAAAACGGGAAATAATCTAAATGTCTAACAATAAGAGATGGCTTTAATACATTCAGCCTAAAATGGAATACTACGCAGCAACGAAGAATGATACTACAGCCGTATATTAAAATGACAAGTTTTCTTTATATAATTGTGAGAAGAAGATACAAGTCACAAATCTACAGGTCCTCTGGAGTCCAATCCTGTGTGCTTGCATGTGTATACTTACGTAGGAAAAGTGATAAAATGACAACAGTGTTCTCTCTGGGTGATGTTACTATGTGTGATTCTTTACAAAATGTTTTCTTTTTGCTTACCTGTGTTACCTATTTGATTTACAATGAAGCTGTATAACTTGAATGATAAAGAAATATTTTTAAAATTAAAATTTAAGCCATACGTTTAAATTACTAAGTTCTTGTATATCTAATGTTGAAAGATTTCTCATATTTCTCAAGGTTTTCTCAAGTCTAGCTGATTTAATTTTTAAAATAATATTTACATCAAGAAAGTCTTGTATTTTACATAGATTTAGTATATCCTCTGGCCTTCAATTTTACCTCTACCTCATCATTACAACCAATATATTTTTGACATTTTAATAGTACTGGAAGGAGCAAGAGAAGCAATTGGAACAGAGGCTGGTTGTGGTTGAGTCACCTGTGGGAATTGTTTTTTTGCTGATAACTTTATTGAGATATAATTCACATACCTTGTAATTCACCCATTTAAAGTGTGCAATTCAATGTGTTTTAGTAGACCCAGAGAGTTGTACAACCATCACCATAATCACTTTTAGAACATTTTCATCACTCCAAATAAAAATCCCATACTTTTAGGGGTCAATCCACATTTCCCCCCAACTCTTCCAGCTGTATGCAACTACTCTATAGAATTGCCCATTCTGGATATTTCATATAAATGGAACCATACAATATGTGGTCCTTTGTGACTGGCTTCTTTCATTCAGCATAATGTTTTCAAGCTTCACCCATGTTGTAGCATGTATCAGTACTGTATTCCTTTTTACTGCTAAATAATATTCCATTGAATGGATATGCCACATTTTCTTTATGTTTTCATTGGTTCATGGACATTTGTATTGTTTGTACTTTTTGGCTATTATGAATAATGCTGCTATGGAAATTTGTGTATACATTTTTTTGTGTGGAATGTAGGTAGTATTTTGATTACTAATCCAATCTCTTATTATATGTCTGTTCAGATTTTCTATTTCTTTTTGAGTCATTTTTGAGTCTTTTTGAGTCTTTCTAAGAGTTTGTCTATTTTGTGTAAGTTATCTAATTTATTGAAAACATGGGCTTTTGAAAAATATCTGGAGTATATAGGGGAGGATAGGAGGATAGTGAAAGATTGTGTAGCAGCCCTGAGATCCCTCTTGTAATTCCTAAAGACTTTAATAAAGTAACCGGACTCACAGAATCTGGAGTGACTGTGATTTTTTTATGAATATCAACAACAACAATAACAAAAAGCAGAAACAAAACCAACAATAAAGTAGGGATTAAAGTAATTTTAGATTGAGCTGAATTAATTAACGTGAATGCCTACCATATATTCTAGCAGCTGGTTCTGTTTACTTAGTTGTTTGACTAAAATTTGTACTCAACAGTGGCCCTATATAAAATGAAGTTGGGATGCCAGAAATACCTTGGTATGGTGTGAAAGAAGGAATTCAAAGGCTTAGAGAGATGAGAATGTTGGAGTGGCTTCATCATGTGCAACTGGCTTGCCCAACCCACAACTATGTTCCCTGAGATGGCATAGAAGATATTCCCTTCACCGTGGCAATGAAGAATAAATTGTTGGAGGTGAAAGGAGCATCCATGAAAAGCACTGTATTGGTGGTTCTCTGTAGGCAGGACACAAAGACAGGAAATGCAACCATTGAAATGGGGTGGTTGAGACAGAGGGTGAGTAATAATAGCACTCAGTCACTAGACGCCAATGGCTGTGGTTACCATAATAAGTGACAAGCCCAAATGCTTGACAAAATAGCTTGACCCACAGGCACCTTTGGTGGTGGCTAATTGATTATGATGTCTCTGGGACTGAAATAAATGACAATTCACTAAAATTGTTCCTGATCTGTATAATTTAGAATCTTCTTTGTCTGGTGAACAGAGACTGAGTCATAATGTTAGAGAGTATGAGATCCTCTGCCAATTCCCAGCCTTTAGTCAATCCACAGATCTGTGGTCCCTTGAACACCCTAGTTGGATTGGTCCATTTGAATCCAGCTTGAGCTCTGGTCGGTGGATGAAGATAGTTAAGAGAAAACATCCTCTTAATCCAGTGCTGGAAACTCCAGCATAGGAATAGGCAGAAAAAAGGAACTTGTGGGCCAAAGGTTACCTCAGGGTCATTAAGACACACCAATCCCACTGGACCATAGGCAGCTCATAAGAGCCTGCCAAATGGGGTGTTGAATCTGCTCAGATGGGTGAAACTTGTCTCTAAAATATCTCCTGATAATAATGGCAGTCACTTGGTACATCTGCAGTTTTCCCTGGTTGTTTTGATTGAAGTAACACAATCTGTAAACTAATGGTAGGGACAGGTTTAAGTTGGTCACTTTTTGGAGCCTTATCTGTTACAGTCTTGTGGTTTCAGGACCCTTTCAATAAGGCCACCTCAACATTTAACACAGTAATTTGTATATAGCAAATGGTCCATAAATGCTTGTTCGTTCATTATCTCTTTAAGACAGGACCATATTTAAATCTTCTCAGACAACCAAGAGCTTGTCCTAGTTTCAAAGTAACATGTATTTTTTCTTATAAAAAGAATGCATTATTAACATTGAAAATATGGGAAGTAAAAGGAAACCTAAAGAAGAAAATAATAACTCCTATAACACACTCAGAGATAATTACCATTGAGTTTTTGCTGTATATTTCATTTTAGTCTTTGCTACCTGCCTCCCCTAAAGACAAACCTGGACAGATCATCCTGTGTATTTAGGTCTGCATCCATGATTTCTGACAACAGGGACCAGGTTCCATGAAGTACGGTCCATCACATGGATATATTCTAATGTTTTTAATGTGCTATTCTATCATTGAATAGATAGACGTTTACGCTGATTTTAAAAAATTATAAATAACAAACATCTTTGGGCATAAATCTTGTCCACATTTTTAATCTTTTATGTAGGCTAAAACTCTAGAAGGAGAATTACTTGGTCAAAGGATTTAAATGTATTTAAGAAGTTGATGAATATCGCAGCATCGTTTTTCAGAAAATTTGCACCAATTTACACTCCCAGCATTATAGTGTTTCGTTACCTGTTCCTTCATTAGTAGTTAGCGCCTTCTGTTTTCTTTTAATTCTTTGCTAATTTGCTAGATAAAAATGAAAACATTGTATCAGTTATCTATTGTTGCATAACAAACCACCAAAGTTTAGTAAATCAAAACAACAATGATTTACGATTTCTCATGATTCTATGGCCTGGCAATCTAGTGCTAGGTGGTTCTTCTCCTGGTCTTGGATCATTTATGCATCTGCGGTCCTTTGACAGCTCAACTGGGGCTGAAGGGGCTAAAATGGCCTCACTCAAATGTCTGGAAGTTACTTCTATCTGTTGGCTGAGTCACCTTTTTTCTCCTCATCATTGTCTCTCAGCCTGAAATATGTTAGACTGAGCTTCTTCACGGTCTTAAGGTTCCAATGTGTTGGCAAGATTGAAAAATAAGAGGCCTCCTAAGGACTAAGCTCCAGCACTAGCATAAAGTAATTTCTACCACATTTTATTGGTCAAAGCAAGTCACAAGGGTATCCCAGCTTCAAGGTAGGGAAATAGATTATGTTTCTTCATGAAAGGAGTATCAAAGTCACATTGCGACAGGGCACAGACCCAGAGAGGTGTGATTCATTGGGAGCCATTATTATTATTCTCTACCATGCTTGTTATTTAATTTGATTATTTTAAATTATGAATGAAGTTATTTTCTAGCCATTTGCATTTCTTCTTTTTTAGACCGTCCTTTGGCCATTTTTATAGCATGTCTTAGGGTTATCTTACCAATTTTTAAGAACTCATTATATATTATGGATATTAATTTTAGTCTATCATATTTATTGCAAATAGTTTTCTCAATTTGTTGATTTACATTTTATGTTGTGTATATCTTTTTCTTTGTCATTTTAAAAATTACTTTTAAACTTAAGAAACCTTTCTTCTCTCAAAAATCAGATACCTATTCTAGCTTTTATGTGGTTTGAATATTTATGTTTAATTTTTTAATCTACTAATGTTTATTTTGGTGCATGATATAGTGATAGTTTAATATGATTTTCTTATTTAGCTGTCAATTTCTATTCTACACCCCTTATGGAAAAATCCATCCTTTCCCAATTGATTTGTAATACCTACTTGATTGTATGGTAAATAAACACGCATTCCAGGGTTTTGTTCTTGTATTATTTCTTCTGTTTTATTGCTCTCTCTATGAATCTTTTACTGGTTTCTCATTATTTCAATTATTTGAAATTTATAAATAGCTTTAATATCTAACAGAGCAAGCCCACTCTCATTTCTCTTCAAAAGTTTTCTTGGTTATTTTTTGCCTGTTTGTTTTTCCAGATGAACTTTAGAAATATATTGTCAAAATAAAATCAATCCTCAAGAAATTATGATCCGGAGTGCATTATCCCCTCCTTCGGGAAGAATGGACATCTTTACAAGATTAAGTCTACCCAACGAGGAACATGGTATCCAGGTCTTCTTTTATTTCTCTTCATAACATAATCTTTTATATATATATGATCCAAACATTTCTTATTATAAATTACTTCCAGGGTATTTTTTTAGGCTGTGCTATTGTGTTTTTCTTATATTTCTAGCGACTTATTACCTAAACTATTGATTTCTTGATAATTACCCTGCGTCCTGCCACTTTTCTGAGTGTGCTTATTAATTCTAATAGTTTTCCTATTGATTCTCTTGCCTTAACTGGGTGTGCAATCTTAGTGTCTGCAAATAATAAATTTTTTTCTTCTGTTTGCCAATAGCCATACCTCTTTTACTGGTTTAATGTGTTATTGTATTGGCCAGAAATTCCAGAACAATATTAGATAAAACTTGTCTGGTTTTGCAAGCAAGAGAAAGAGGTTTTATAACCAGAAACTGGTTCCAATGTTTCAAATTTTATGCTGTAATATGTAATACATATGTAATCTTTAATATGCTCTATTTTGCTTTTCCCAAGGCCAATCCTGTTGTTTATGTCATTTTACTAACTTTTTTATTATTCCTCTGAGTATATGGTGAAGAATATTCACAAATTCTCTGTGAAAAAGCCCCACAGTCACATGAAAAGAATTATTAAATATTTCCTTATTTTTCTCTTCTTTCTTTTTCCTTTCACTTCTCTATTTCTTGTTTATCAAAACTTCTCATATCTGTGATTTTCCCTGGGTCGTTTCCAAATTTTCCATTTGTTTGTTTAACTATGGAATGTGGAAATGGACCCCATCTTTTGGGAAGCGGTTAGTCTTGTGACTAACTGGAAGGATTATGTCACAGTCCTTACTAGTTATCATTTCAGTGTTTTGCTTACTTTCTAGTGTGCTGCTCAGTCTGCTACTTGTTATGGAAATTAGGCCTTTATCTGACATAAAATCACATCTGGTGCAACTGACACTTCCCAGTGGCAAACACTCATTACCAAAAAGCCCTCCCCAGACCACCCGTCCCTCTTTTACCCCACTTCTCTATTTCTCTGTGCGGCAAAAACTTCCTGGAAGGTTAGTTTATGCTCTTTGTCTCTACTTCCTCGCTTCATCTTCTCTCTTTAACCCATTTCAGTCTGGGTTAAGTCTTTAGTCCCCATTATGCCACTGGAACTGCTCTTGTCAAGGATCCATTCACCTCCACATTGCTGAACCCGATGGTCAATTCTCAGCTCTCATCCTACTCACCACTTCAGCAGCACTGGAAACTGTGGTAATTCTCTCCTCAATTGCTTCAAGGGTACCACACTGTCTTTTGGTAGGATTTTGTCCTACCTCCCTGGCTGCTCCCTCTCAGTCTCATTTGCATTCTCCTCCACTTCCTGACTTTTTTTTTTAAATCATGGTAAAATATACACCACATAAAATTTACCATTTTAACCATTTTTACGTGTACAATTCAATGGCATTAAGTACATTCACAATGGTGTGCAACCATCACCACTATCCATTTCCAGAACATTTGCATCATCTCAAACAGAAATTCTGTGCTCATTAAATACTAATTCCTCATTCCTGCTTCCCTCAAGCCCCTGGTAACCTCTATTCTACTTTCTGTCTCTATGAATTTGCCTATTCTAGGTACTTCATATAAGTGGAATCATACAATATTTGTCCTTTTGCGTCAGGCTTCTTTCACTTAGCATAATATTTTCAAGGTTCATCCACGTTGTAGTATGTATCAGAATTTCATTCCTTTTTATGGTCAAATAATATTCTACCATAATATATATATATCACATTTTGTTTATCCATTCATCTGCTGATGAACATTTGCATTTGAGTCATTCCCACCTTTTAGCTATTATGAATAATGCTGCTATGAACATTGGTGTACAAGTATCTGAGTCTCTGCTTTCAATTTGTTTCCCTAATGGCTAATGATGTTGAGTATCTTTTCATGTGCTTATTGGCTATTTGTTTATCTTCTTTGGAGAAATGTCTATTCAAGTCCTTTGCCCATATTTGAATTGGGTTGTGTGGTTTTTCGTTATTGAGTTATAGGAGTTCTTTATTTTTTCTGGATATTAATCTCTTATCAGATATGTGATTTGCAAATATTTTTTCCATTCTGTGGGTTGTCTTTTCACTCTTTTGATAGTTTCCTTTGATGCACAAAGTTTTGGTGGTGTTTTTTGTTGAGGAAGATTAGCCCTGAGATAACATCTGTGCCCACCTTTCTCTAATTTTTGTATGTGGGACGCTGCCACAGCATGACTTGATGAGCAGTGCGTAGGTCCACACCCAGGATCCAAACCTGTGAACCCCAAGCAGCCAAAGCAGAGTGTGCGAATTTCACCACTACGCCACCGGGCCGGCCCCTGCACAAAGTTTTAATGTTGATGAAGTCCAGTTTATCTATTTTTTCTTTTGTTGCTTGCACTTTTGGTATCACATCCAAGAAATCATTGCCAAATCCCAAGTCATGAAGATTTCCCCATATGTTTTCTTCTAAGAATTTATAGTTTTACCTCTTAAGTTTAGGTCCTTGATCCATTTTGAGTTACTATTTGGAGATGGTAAGCATCCAACTTCATTCTTTTACAGGTGAATATCCGGTTTTCCTAGCATTTTTTTTTTACTTTTTAAATATTACAGCATGCTTCAGCACATTCTTTGGTCCACTTCTCCTCTATATCCTCTAAATCTAGATGACCTCCTTCTGTGATCTCATCCAGTCTTAGGGCTTTAAAAGCATCTATATGCTGACGTTTCCTGGATTATATCCCCAACCTAGATCTCTCCTCTTGAATTCCAGATTCATACAGCCAAATTGCTACATATTTTCTCCGCTAGAACTCCAGACTCATATGTGAGTTCTACACTTCCAATTTTGGCATTAAAACTCTTAATATGTTCAAAAACTAACTTATGACCCTCTTCCTCTTCCCAAATCTGCTCCTCCTCTAGTCTTTCTTATCATAGAAAGACTACCACAATTCCCCCAGTTGCTTAAGCCAAAAACTAACGTGCAATCCTTTACTTTCCTCTTTCTTTCACATCCCATATACAATCCATTAGCAAATCCTGTGGGCTCTACTTTCCAGATATAATCTAAACCCAACCACGTCTCCATCCTCTGCTATGACCTCCCTAGCTCAAGCCCCCATCCTCTCTTGCCAGGATTCTGCAGGAACCTCACAATGGTGTTCCTGCATCCACTCTTACAATCCTGTAGTTGATTCTTCACACATCAGCCAGAATGACTTTTTAAAACTGTAAATCAGATCACATTATTTCTTTGCTCAAAACTCTCCAATGGCTTGCTATCGTAGTCAGAATAGAAAACAAATCCTTACTGTGGACCAAGGGCCCTGGTTCCAGTTACTATTGCTGTATAGAAAATCATTTCAAAAATTAGTGGCTTAAAACAACAACCAATTTGAGCAGGCGTTGTCTGATTGGTTCTTTTGCCTCAGCATGGAGTCGATTGAGGTCACTCAGGAGACTCAACTAGTGGATGGGCTGATCCAGAGGGTCCAAGACAGTTTCATTCACATGTCTGGCTCATTGGTGGGGTGACTGGAAGACTGGGCTCAGCTGGGACTCTTTTCTGGAATGCCTACATGTGTCCTCTCCAGCATGACAGTCTCAGGATAGTTGAAGCGAGTAGCCAAGAGACCAAGTGGAAGCTGTATGGTCTTTTTATGACCTTGCCTCTGAAGGCATCTAGTGTCGCTTCTACACTATTCTATTTATTGCAGCAGTCAAAGCCCACCATATCCAAGAAGAAGGAACTTAGACCCTGCTTTTCCATGAAAGGGGTGTCAGAATTTGTGGCGATTTTAAACAACTGCCTCAGTCCTGCAGGACCCAGCTCCTATGATGTCTCTGACCTCGTCTCCAGCTTCTGTCTGTCTTGTTCGCTCTGCTTGAGTCACACTAGAACACTCCAGACTCTCTCATGCCTCAAAGCCTTTGCTCTTGCTGTTCTCTCTGCCTTGAATGCTTTCCCTTCAGATCTTTGCATAGCTTACTCCCTCACCTCATTCCAGTCTCTGCTCAAACGGCCCCTTCTTATAGAGCCTTCCCTGACCACCTTGTGGAAATAGCACCCTTCTCTCAATGACTATATTCTTACCCTCTGTTATTTTCTTTACAGACACACCCAAGCATATATTATATTTATTTGTTTTTAGTTGTCTATCAGTGTCTTATTTACCAGCATATAAGCTCTATGAGAACAAGGATTTAGACTGACACGTTCACTTATGCCTGTAGCACCTCGAACAGAGACTGACACACAGAGTTGCTCCATCATACTTGTTAAATGAATAATTGAATTTACTTGCATGTTTTCTATTTTCTCCTATAACCCTTCTTTTTAAATTCACTGAGGAGACAATACATTTCCAGTTCCTTGTCTTTGGGGGAAGTTTTCTACCACTGGTGGCTCTTTATCAACTGGCAGGAATTTGATTTTGAAAGACTTTTGATGCATCCATTAAGCTTTTGGACAAATACTAGATTTGAGCAGCAGAGTCTATTTCTCTGGTCCTTGATTTGTTTTTCAGTTTGTGTTTCTTTATTAAGCCCAGGCTAGATAATAGCTTCATGTTTTCCATGTGCCAAAGTAAAAATCTGAAAATAATTTTAAAAGTTTCCGCTAGAAATATATTTACAAAAATAAAACCTTATGGAAATTGCTTACATAAGACTGTGTTAGTCTTACTTAAGTTGCCTTAGGCCCTGTTATAGCATGTGTTTTCTCTTACCTGAAACATCCTAGGGAAGAATGTATATATTCACATCTTACCTCATTCCAGAAAAGGAATTGAAGTAGAATATACTCATAATCAGAGAAAATTTGTAAACTGGAGCAAGGCAAAATAAAGTTCCAAAAAGTGAAGTAAATATTTGCTCCCGTAGAAATATGCCAGTGATTACATTGAAATGTGAAAAAAGGGAAGTTTGCAATAGAAATTTTTTTGGAATTGCAAAAGTGCCATTTGGATGTTTTAATCACAGGAGGAGGCCAATGATGGAAATGAATCTATTTGTACTCTTATAGATCAGGCCATGATTGGAGCAGACTGATTTTTTAAAAAAATGCTTGAGAAATTTTAGGCCTTTCAATGGATTTTCAGGTATTTTTATTTATTTATTTTATGTACATCAATTGATAATCTGAGAATTAGCATTCTGAATGTTCTGAGTGTTACCTCTTGATCCAGTATTTTTTTGTTGTTCTGTACCAACATTTGCAATTCTGTTGTATGAGTCTCTATTGAGTGCCTGCCTTGTGCCTAATTTTTGGCTGTTGCTTTATTTACAGATTGAGGCAACATAGAAATCAAAAGAAAATTCAATGAACAAACCATAATGTTGAGAGTGTTTGCAGTGCATTAAGTTCAGCCACCATTTGTTGGATACTTACTGTATGAGTCACGAACTTAAGTGCACCTATAGACCAAGCAGATAAATTAGTGAACCAGGGCAGGTGTATGGAAAATCAATTGCCAGAAATGTAATCAAGCTTTCTTTGTTTCTATAAAATACAGTATAAAGAGATAACATAATAAACACAGCTATACTAATGGAGATCATATTTTACCATACACGTGGGGAAATGCAAATTGAAAATAGACATAGTTAATTATTAATTATTTTCTTTCATGTTTCATTACTCTTTTGATTTGGAACTGGAAAACAGATACCTTAACTTCTGTGAAAACATGAAGTGTCAAGTCTTATATTTCACATTGCAAGGTACAGGGTAGAATTCAGCCTTGAATCCTCTAACTGATTTTGATACTTAATTGAGTTCAGTTTCATAACAGAAAAAAGCTCTTCGTAAATTGATAGTTCATTTTGAACATGGATAGGATCACTGCACAATGTTTTTATGTTTAGGGTAAATAAACGCCATTCTTTCCCTTTTAGTATTATATTGCACTGCAGTTCAATAACTTCTGTTTGGAGTTCCCCATTCGCCCTGTCAGTGCCAGCTGAGGAAGATGAACTGCGTGATGCCAGCTTATTTTCATAAAGTTTCAGATCAAGAAAACACATTTGGAATTCGGGATTCAATTTCACACTTTTGGAAATGTAAATCTTGCTGTGACTTTCACTTCTTGTAATAAAGGAAAGTAGGTGAGATTATTCTCTGACAAACGAAACTTCTAAAGGTCCATGTTTTTGTGATTAATGATCAAAACAATTTGCTACACTTGCTAATGCCCTTGGTGAGAAGTATTCAAAATATTTAGGAGGGTCATAATGTCAAATCTTTGACCTAATTTTTGCTGCTAAGTTGAGATGGGCATTTTTCCTTGGGTAACATGAACCAGAGGATATCATCGTTTAAAAAAGTAATTCAACACCCATTGACAACTAAAAAAAAAACCTCTCGGCAAACTAGGAAACTATTGAAGTGATACAGATCTTTTCTTCCTTGTGGTTCCCTAATATCATTTACAAAATGCTAGTGACATCATCACATATTAACGATGTATCACCCGTCCTGCTGCCCATGACTCTTTCAGATGTTGTCACTGTATTTTTTTAACGATGATCACAAATGCAGGTCTTACTCAGAGTATGGAGGAAAATGTGAACAAATCGTTTTCTGGTCATGTTGAATTTACCACCCAGAATTTTATAGCACAAAAGTAAAACAGCATATCAATCAACCATATCTTTTCTTGAACTCTCTAAGCCATTATCACTTCATTTCTAGAATTCGATCTCTCTCAGTGTTGGCTCTACCCTTGCTGGGCACTCACAGCCACCAGCAGGGAGGAGAGTGGAGGATAGGTGAGGGGCCTAGAGCTAAACAAGAAGAGCAGTCCCATTTGCACAAGGAATGTCCATCCTTTGTCCCGTATGGCTTGAGACTGACCTGGGAGAACAGAGTTACTACATTGATCAGAGGCAAGAAAGGACATGGATATAATGTTGGTGTTGTACGAGTGATGCTCTCAAAAGCCCTTGAGGACACAGGCATGGCCTCCCTTTGAGTACCACCAACACCTTTGGAGGATGTGGAGGGTAGGCGATCACCTTGGGCGCCAGCAAGGGGACACACAGGGTAATGGGTGCCTGCCATCAACCCTAACACCCTCAGGAGCTGTAGACTGGAAGCAGCATTGCCAAAGGGTCGGGTGGTGGACCATTGGTAGCTCAGAGATACTTCTCCTGTGTGTGATACGAGTGAGAGCCACTCCAAATCAGCGAGTCAGTACCAATCTTGTACAGTTTCGTGAAAGAAATACCATGCTTGCTGGTGGGAACACTGTGCTCACCAGCCTGCCCTCCTGGAACTGAGACCTCAAGATCAATCCATAGATATGAGTCCCAGAGCTCTTTAGGGCATCTGGTCGACCTCATGCAAGGGGTGAGATAGCGATTCAAAAAGCAATTGGAAGGGAGAAACGACAACCAGTGACTGGTTCCAGTCTGAGCAAAGTTCATACTTCCTGGGCAGCACTACTAGTTGGGCCAGTACTGGAACTGGAGGGGAACTTAGAAAATTTCTCAGAGGGTAACTCTAAGGTCCAGGGCCTCTTATATTTCATACATATTCTTTTATAAAATCTCCAAATGTAAATGGTTTGGTGTCAGGCAATTAAATTAACCTATAACTGTATTTCATAGCAGCATTATTGATTTTATACACATTCAAAAGAAGTCCAACTGAAATTGCACTACTTTTCCAGTTTACTAAATGTTTCATCACACAGTACGTTGGTTAAAAGCACAGATTCTGAAACTAGAATGCTTAGATGGAAATCCCAGATCTTCTACCTACTGGCTCTATGACTTTGGGCAAATTACTTAACCTCTCTGTATTCTAGCTTCTGCATCTATATAGTAGGAAAAATAATAGTACTTACCTCATAGGATTGTTTTGAGTATTGAATGTGTGAATACATGCAAATAGCTAGAACCGTGCCAAGTGCATGATAAGTACTCTGTAAGTGTGTGCTATTATTGTATGCCAGTGGTTCTCAACAGGAGTTAAGAGTGAGTTTGCCCTTCAGGGACATTTAGAAACATCTGGAAAGAGTTTTGGGTGTGTGTGTGTGGACGAGTTCAGGGAGGGCTACTGGCATCTAATGGGTAGAGGCAAGGGATGCTGCTAAATATCCTACTATGCACAGAACAGTCCCCACAACAAAGAATTATTCGCCCCAAATATCAGCAGTGCCAAGGTTGAGAAACTCTGTTGTATACTATCGACAGTATACTATGGTCTGTTTCATAATGGGTGTCTTCAGTTGTATACTTTTGACATAGGTACACTTTCTTTGTGAAATAAACAAGTTACAGTCTTCATTTCCACAGGGAAATATGCTCTCTCTCATTTATTTTGAAATAGGCTACCCTCTTAATCCGTCATAGAGATAATGGGCACAAGAATATTTCCTGATCCTCCTTACTGTATTACAAGTGCAGCAGAGCAGGTACAGTGACAACTGCAAGCCAACAACTGGCTTCAGTAATGGGAAGACAATAGAGAGTGATAGGGTGACAGCATGGCAGAGAACTTGCCTTAGGTCTCTGAAGCACTCAAATCTAGAAAGAAACCACTTTCTTTCTTGCCCCTTCCCTCTTATATGCCAGAGGGCAAAGTGTCAGCTGTTGTTTGAATAGCGGGGAGGTGGTGGAAGAAAAAGGTGAACTAATGGACAAGAACTCCATCAATTGATATTTCAAATATATTTACTCTGTTTCATGCAATTGCAAAACAATAAAATGTCATGAGAATGAATCACAACAACCAAAAAATTGCATGTGTGTGAAAAGGCTGAGCAAGTTTCTGGAAGTGCTTTGGTCCCGAATGCAAGCTCTTTACAGGGCATAGGGTTCTCTAGGTCCTTGCTACTCAAAGTGTGAGCCACAGGCCAGCAGCATCACCTGGAGCTTGTTAGAAAGGCAGACTCTCAGGCCCCACCCTGGACCTGCTGAATGAGAATCTGCATTTTAACAAGATGTCTAGGTGATCTGTATGCACGTTAAAATTTGAGAAGTGCTGGAATGTTCTCTCTGTCCCTGGCACATATGGTGTGCAGCTCAGCTTTTAATTCAAGAATGGGCCTACTAATAGGCTAAAGGTGACAGGCGGGAGCATTTTTAATCAATGAGAAAGCTATTTCTCCTTCCATTAGGTAATTTACATACCATTGAGTTTATTTATAGACTCTCAAATTATCTGATTTTATAAGATATGATCTTTTCATTAAACTGATGTTATGGTTAATGATTTGTGTCATATTTGCAATTTGAGAGTTAAGAATAAAGAGTATCAGTGCTTTGAAAAGGTAACAAAGTGTGTTCTGCTATCTTTGTAACTTGCAGATAGGAGAAGATCCACACTTGCAATCCAGCTATGGCATTCTATATTTCTGATCTCTATAGTGTATATTTATTTGCATAAATCTAGATATGATAACTCTAACCTCCTATACACTTAGCTGACTGCCACAGGCTGAGAGTGAAAGGGAAGTTACAGTAAAATTGAATGGTGTTAGGACACATTACTTCAATTAAGTGAGCTTCCTTATTAAATAAATTGGACTTGTGGACCAGGAGACTGAAAACCATGTTTCCATCAGAAACCCGAGTGTGAGCAGCAAAAGTGGGGTCTCCTCCTACACTGCCTCAGGGGCATTTGAGCCATCACCAGCCGCCTGCCTCTGACTGTCATTGCCCTTACTTTTTATCTTTTCTCCACCCCAGGGAAGGAGAAAAGGGTGGGTATCTCATTCTCTGGTAAGGGGGCCAAAGGGTGGGGTGTGCAAATGATGCAAGGCTGTATGAGCTGCATATTCATCATCGTTTGCCAAATCTACCAGCACTGTCACTTTCTCCCCTACAGCTCCTGCTAACTCTTTAGCCTTTTACTCATTCTGCCTATGAAAACTATAGTAGATCCCAGGGAGCTTGATATAACTGTAAACTAGAGGCTTTCTAACCAGAAAACAAAAACATTCCCATGCCCTTCCATATTGGGCAATTTCCAATGTACTATAAGCTGTGTGCCTTGGAAATGGTCGGGTGTTTTGGGCTGCGAGCCACCAGTAGAAATAAATTTCAACTTTGTCTGCTGCTGGTAAAGGATAATGAGCATATTCTTATGAAATTTGGGGCCTTTCTCTCCCCAGCAGCTTATACACTTCTATTGTGCCAGCTTCTATATACTGTCATTATCATTATTAGACACAACAACATCTAAAACACCATCAAAATAAATCTCGTCTCAAATTGCCTTCCTGAAGTGAACTGAGGAGATTCTGGCATCCATAAATGCAGAAATGTACACTGCAATGGGCTGTGTGCTGTATCAGACCAAAAAAACTGAAAAGAGGAACATATCAAGCTTGCAGGTTCATCAGGAGCTTCTAGATAATTCTGCCACTGTTTCAGTTTAAGTAGTCTCTCATGAAACATTGGATCTCATTAGGCTTTCAGCTCTTGAGCCCCAGGATGCATTGTATTTAATTAACTCTTCCTGGCATAAAAATTCTCAGAAGCTCTAAGCATTGGTAGCCAAATAAAATCTCTCAAAGGTAATCTCAGAAATCCCTAGATATATATATGTATATACATAATTTTCAATGTCATTTATCTTTCAATAATCAAACTCAGACCTTGGGGAAGATGTAGGTGCAGAGGTAGAAATGTCTACAGACATCTGTCTTAGGGCCAGCATGAAATCTGGTTGAGAGAGAAATTATCTATGTTGCTGTTGAGTGATTGTGAGCAAGATGCACTGTCATCTTTAGATAGGATAGGTGGCATGGCTAAGGTTTATTGAAACCTTTCTGAACTACAGAAATCTGGGTTGAATATGCCCAAGTTGTGGCATGTCAACTATTCATAGGATTTTAATAACCTCTTTGCTATGGGTTCTTTTCCTCGTTTGTTCATTTGACATTGTCACAGACTAGACTGTCATTTGAATATGGGGTTCTTAATAAGCAATGATAATAATAATAATCAAGAGTGATCATTTCTATCTTTTGAACCTATTTCACAAGATGCAAGATATGGAAAATCTCCCAAAACAATTTCTCTTGTTTGAACATGTTAATCAACCAAAGATTAAGGGAAGAAGGGGGAAAAAGGTAGCGAGGTCAGGGCAGTGATGGAGAAGAACACGATGGCAGCTTTTGAGATGCTGGTAATGTTCTCTTTCTTGATCTGGGTGCTGGTAAAACATGAGCATGTTCAGTTTGCGAATTGTCATGTTATGCACTTATTATCAGCACATTTTTCTTGATATATTTTTCAATAAAAACTAACAAATAAAAAGCCCAAACATGTAGTTTGTGAAGGTGGTCTAGATAGAACCAGGTATCATGAAGGCAAAGCCATGGTGAGGGCCAGGGTAGGATAATGTCACTCGAAATGGAGAGAGAACACATTAAAAGGGCCTGACCAGGCCAGTAGCCAGAGTTTCTGGAGGAAAGTTTGAGAGGGCTAGAAGGGAGATGGGGATGGTAGCTAACGGTGGGGAGGGGGATAGTGAATCAAGATGCTGGAACTAAGAAGTAGAAAGCCAACCCAGGAGCCAAGCGTGCCTGGATCACAGAAGATTGGTAAAAGGAGTTCAGCAGGAATTAGCATAGATCTAGGCAGGAGAGGAAGGTGAAGTGGGTCTCTTTTTCCCGACTTAGAAAGTGGCAGAGATCCTAGCCAGGCTCTTGAATGGGACCCAATACTCATTTAGAAGGTGGAATTGTCAATTACATAGAAAACATTGGTTCCTTAGATAGTGTGATAGATTTGGTCTTGTTTATCTTGGCATCTCCTGGAGTACTTCCAAATGAGAAAGAGTCTCTTTTGGGTACTATTTGATTTGCCATCCCAGTCAAAGATCAGATTTTGTGGCCGTCCCTACTAAACAAGATGGTTGGATGGATCTGCCAATTTTTCACTCAACAACACTTGTTGAGCATCTACTATGTGCCAGGAGCTGTTCTAGGTATGGAGGCAGCAATGAGAAAAGCAGAGAAAATCCCTGCGCCTCGAAGCTTACACCATGTTGATGATGTCTAATGTGCCATAGCTGAAGGGCTTATTTAATTTAGAGTTTTATAAGCAAAAAAAAAAAAAAACTATTAAGAATCCTCAAAACATCGCAATGGCTAAAATATACACAAGTATGTCCAATGGTTAATCTAGGCATGTATACACATTAAAAGAATATCATACATAGGCATGTTGTTTGTTAACTGCCAGTCCAAGGAGAGTACATTTCATGGGGTCAAAAAGACCTATGTTTAAGGCTTAAGGTTTAAGACCTCTCCCTCTTTCTTGATGGGAGAGGGCAAGCAATTTGCTTACCCTCTCTAGGTCTCAATTTTCTCACTTTGGGATGAGAATAATTTGAGTACCTGTATTCTAAGGTTATGATAAGGGTTAATAGGTTTTTCCTAGTTACCAACTCATAATAATTATGTTTATAATTATTAAGTAAACGGTAATGCATTCTGAATGCTCAAGTACTTTCAAGTCTTCTAGCTTTCTTGAGTCCCTCTCTATATATGAGTCCCATGTAAACTTTCTCAAGTTTCTCAAGCTCCCATCTCTATGTTGTGGGATGTCCAGGGTCTGTCACAGTATTTATAAGGATTGCTAAGGTGGGGAGACTTACAGTTTCCTTGGTATCTTTCTTTCTGAATTCCTACTTCATCCAAATCCTTGATTTGCGCTCACCAGGCCGACGATCTTGCCTCCTGCAACTTGTCGCCTGCACAGGCACCTCTGTTTCACCTTCATTCCTTCCATGTATCACTAACACAAGACCATAGGGTGCGATAGACTGTGACTGAAGATTGGGAGACAATCAAGGGAGCCCAGAACAGGAGCACCTCCTCACTGACCATCTTTCCTTCCCTAAAACTTGGCTTCATCCCTGACTTCTCTTTAGATCCCTCTTCATATCCAATCCATCAGGAAATTCTGTTGACTTTACCTTTGAAATAAAGAAGGCATGAACCTTTTTTAAAAAACTGGTGTTTTCCAAATGCTTAGGACAATGTCTGGCATAAAGTAGGGGCTCAATAATTATTTGTTGAGTAAATGAATAAAAATGTGCTTAGAACGGTGCCTGGCATGAAGAAATATACAAATTTAAACTTTTATTAATATGATTTTTTATGACCTGTAATTCAGCCTTTCAAGTGGTTATTGTCAGGAGTAAGCTTTCTCTGTAGAAAACTGTCCTCAAGCTCACGCTTCAAGTGAATTAATTAGCATTTGGGTGTACTATCCCCGTCTTGCTTCCCCGGGACTGATCATCTTGAGTACTTGGCAAAGTCAGTTTCCCAGGTTTGCAGAGCTGCAGAGGAGAAATTGAGCTCTTAGTGACACCCCCTCCCCGCCCCCCGACATAAGGGGCAGGACTCTTGTGAGGATCAGCTTGAGACCAGACGAAAAGCCTCTCTCTTTACCACAAGCATCACGTTCGAAGATTTAAATAGCATCAGGTTGATTGAGGAAAGGGACCATCTGAACTGTCAGGTGTTTGCAATTAAAAATAAAATTGCACAGCCAAGAAGCCATTATCCCAAGTCCTGCATGTGTTAGATATTTCAGGTTCTACCAAATACATCGCAAGAGGTATGAAGAATATGAAAAACGTGCACATTTGAATTTTAGTTCGGTGAGACAGATTTTCTTATTGCTGCCTCAAGGAAAATTTTTAGACACGTATTAACATATCTCTGCTCTGCTTAAAATCTTTTTTATAATTCCCTATAAAATACATGAAACATGCTCCCTTCATCTAACATTCCAGGAACCCCACATCCACTGCAGGAGTGGAAAATATTAGACCTGAGACCCCAGTTGTGTTTTCATTCCTCCCAGTCTCAGCCTTCTTCTCCATGCAGCATTCCAAGCTGTTGTACCAATTGATCCTTTGCCTCCCTACAGTCTACTCTCAATATGGCAGCCAGACAGAGCCTTTAACATGTAAGGCAGATCACTGTCCTCCTCTGATCACTGTCCTCATCCCACTTGCTCACCCTAAATGGCCTGTCTCTCTCTCTCTCTGACTTTATCTCTTGGCACTATCCCTGACTCACTCTGTGCTAGCTGTGTTAGCCTTCTTGTTCCTTCAACACACCAGGAATCCTCCGGCCTCAGGGCCTTTGCGTTGGCTTTCTCTTTCCAGGAGTTCTCTTTAAGTGTAACTTCATAGGGAACACCCTTTTCTTAAGCTTTTGCTCAAATCTTACGTTTTTAATGAGGCCTATCATGACCACCAACTTAAAATTACAACCCCCTTGTGGTAGGCAGAATAATGGCCCCCCAAAGATGTTCACAGCCTAATCCCCAGAACCTGTGACTACCTTACCTTACATGGCAAAAGGGACTTTGTCAGTGCCATTAAGCTGAAGATCTTGGATGGGGACATTATACTGGATTATCTGGGTGGGCCTGATGCAATCACATGGGTCCTTATAAGAGGAAGGCAGGAGAGTCAGGATTGGAGAAGATGTGACGTGGAAACAAAGAGAGGAGAGAGATTTGAAGATGCTACCCTGCTAGCTTTGAAGATAGAGGAAGAGACCATGAGCCAAGGAATTGCAGGTTTCAAGAAGCTGGAAAAGGCATGGAAATGAATCTCCCTTAGAGCCTCCAGAAGGCAGGCAGTCCTGTTGATATCTTGACCTCCAAACCATAAGATAATAAATTTGTGTTGTTTTAAGCCATTATTTGTGGTAATTTGTTACAGGAGCAATAGGAAAGTAACACATCCCCCCACTCTACTTTTTTCTTTTTTCATATTACTTATCGACCCCTATTGTACCAGACAATGTGTTTATCATGTCTATTGTTTACTGTCTGTCTCCTGCTGGCCCTCTGATCCCCTCTAGAATGTAAGCCCCACAAAGACAGATATCTTCATCTGTTTGTTCACTGCTGTAAACCTGTACTTAGAACCTGATACATAGTAGGTGTTCAATGAACGTTTGTTGAATTAATTGGTTAACTAATCCTTAATCTATTTTTACCCTCTGAAATTACCTCCCACCACTTAAAATGAATCATCCAATCTGGCTCCTGGTCCTATCTTTTCTCCTCTCTCTCTCTCAATCTCTCTCTGTCTCTGTCTCTGTCTTTCTCTCTCTCTCTTTCTCTCTCACACACACACCCCTGACACACACTCTCTCTGAATTTAAAATTCTCTTCCCATCAGAATGGTTATAGCTTTCAGGTTAGAGCTTTCCATGAAGCCCTCTCTTGATTCAACAGTGCACGTTGAACTCCACGGTTTCTGAACTCCTGCAGCATCTCATCGTTATCCTCTAGTTTTGCACTTACATCCTTTTACCTTTTGTATCAGCCAGTCTTCAGTCAGGAGGCAGAAACCACACAGTAAGTAAGACAGGGGGAGTTTAATACAAAGAATTATTAACTAATAACAGAGGATAAACTAAAAGGGGTAAAGGGCAATTCTAAAAAAATACAAGGATAGCAGATATAGGAGGCAGCCACCACCTCTAGGGCTGAGGCCGAGTACCTAAGGTAGGAACAAATTTGGAAGTCCTCTTAGGCCCCACTAAGACTGAGATTCAGATCTCAGCAGAGAGGGTGTTGGCATGGCCCACTGGATAGTGGAGAACTTCACTGAGGTGCTGCAGACAGGGGCTGGCAAGCAGGAAACCACCGGCTGGGGTGCCAACTAAACTCACTAGGAAGCTACTTGCTGGGGTGCTGATGAGATTCACAGGAAGTTGCCTAGGAGGTGCTGCAAAAACACTGTGAATCTGCCCTCTTGGTTGCTACTAGAATTTTCTGGGAAGCTGCCTGTGAGAATGCCCCTGAAACTGGCTAGGAAACTACCTGTGGGGGGGCTCTGGAACTCACTGAGGAGGAGCACCTCTGGGTGTTCTGCATGCCAATGGCCACTGTGTGCTGCAGAAGCAAGCAAGAAACACAAAAGCCCATGAGGAAGAGGAACCCCTTTGCCCTGCCATGTACCTTTTAGCATCCTCTGTTGACAAATCCTAACCCTCTACCATCTGGCAAAGCAGAAATATTTAAAGGGTCCAGCACCAGTATCACAAAGCAAGGCAAAGAAGGGTGGATTTGGAACTGAGAAGCAATTCATTGATAATTGGCACACTTTTGTATTTGTAATGTCTTTTGAATGTTAGCAATATTGTAAGCCTCTTGAGGACAAGGGCAATGTCACACTTCTCTCTCCCACACCCCCAATATGGTTTATATGGCATTTAACATAGTGCTGACCACATGTAGTAAGTACTTGGTTGACTATAAATAAGATTTTCCTGAACTCTTATTTGCTCAATAGCCTAGAAATATGACAGCATTATCCTCTCCCTTTGTGTTACCCTATTCTGAAATCTAGTGACAGAGCAGTTCAACCATGAGTGAACAGCAGCTGCCACCAAGCTGGCAATTTCCAACTGCAAACCAGGCTGTGATTTTCTCCTCACTGAGTATGCCATCTTGGATGTCATTTTCAAAAACGCTGAAGCCAAGCTCGGGTGAATTGTGATTTTGTTTATTAAACTCGCACTTGGTGGGAAACAGCCCTGTCAGCTGCTGGTTCTCCCACAGTCAATTCTTACTCAGACTCTCAAGGCCAACCCTTCAAGGAAGTATGTTCCAATGTGTCCCACCTTCTTTTCTCATAAGGACTTAGATGGTTCACAGATCAATCCTTTCAGAATCAGAATGGCTCAAACTGCACAAACCTGCTTTGTGTCCAAAAGGAATAAAGTCTAATGGTTATATTTATTTTAATGCATTTCTTGGCTTCTAAAGGGCTTCAGAAGTCTTATTTTGTGTGAATCCAAGAATCTCTCACTCGAGGGACTCTATGAAGTAGTCCATTCCAAAAATAAGATTGCATTGCCCTAACTTTAACACCCACCCTAGTCTTCTCCAGTATTCCCTTGCCCATGACTAGTATACGATAGCATTCTTTCCTTACCGTGAATATAATGTTTGTCTCAGATATTAGCCTAACACCAGGATTTGTGGCCCGAATAGTTTCTTTGGAGGCAAAATGGTTCTAGGTCTTGAATTGGACAAATTTGCATGAGCTCAAAGTCTGCTGTTTATTACTTATGTGACCTTGGATATGTTACTTTGCCTCCTTAAATTTCAGATTCCTCCTTGGTAAATTAGGGCTAGTTGAGGGAAATGCGGCAAGTTATCCTCCTTAAATATCAATTTCCTCCTTAGTAAATAGAGGCCAATGATACTTATTCCACAGGGTGCTTATGAGAATAATGTTTATAAAGCCCTTAGCCAGTGAATGTTCAATAAATGTTGACTGTAATTATATTGCAAACCAGACAATATCAGTCTGTCTAGTCCAAGCCATCATCACCTCTTGCCTGAATTACTGTAGTGGCCTCCTAATTGGTGCTACTTGCACTCTTGCCCAGAGTCTATTCACCACACAGCAGCCTGAAGAATCTTTTCTAAACATAAATCGGGTCTTGTTACTCCTTACTCAAAGCCCTAGGTTGGCTACCCAGCACACAAAATCCAAAGTTCTTACCATGGCCCACAAGGCCCTATATGATTTGGCTTTGGCCTATTTCTCTAATCTCTTCTCTTATTGATTTCCTTTATCCCTCACTTCCATCTAGTCATGATTTTCTTGTTGTTCCTCAACCACACAGGCATGTTCCAGCTCAGGGACTTTTTATATGCTGATCTCTCTCATTGGAATGCTCCTCATCCTAGGTATTCACATTTCCTGTGACTTACTCTTGCATTTTATTCAGGTTTCCCCTCAAACGTCTTCTCAAAGAGGTCTTCCTTGGCCACTGTATGTAGAATGGCTCCTACCTCCCATCCATTGGTCTCTAGCCCCTTACCTTACCTTGTTTTACTCATGACACTTGTTGGTACTTGACATTATGATTTGTTTATGGTCTTTTGTTCCATTAAAATGCAAGCTTCATGAAGGCAGGGACTTTGTTCACCATGGTCTAGTACTTGGCATACATTAGATGCACAATACACATTTGTGGACATAATGAGTATTATTGTTGTTATTATTATCCCTAACTTTGAGTCTTGCAGGACTTTGGATCTTTTGTGAGGCTCTTATTGAAGTGCTAATGCCTCTAATATTGGCCAACTCATTCCCTTCTTGATAATTGCTGTAAATCTTAGCTGAGATTCCCAGAAATGAGATACATGGCTTGATTCCAAGTCTTTGGGGGAAGAGAAAAGCGAAAAAAGAGAGTAAGGAAGGCAAAGAGAAGCTGATAGGAGATATGGGAATATCTAAAAAAAAAATCTTCACCCAATTTATTATTTTGTCTGGAGCCATCCCTGAATACTTGTTCAAACCAGGACTTTATGTGAAAGAAAAACTCCTTTTCTCTGCCTTTCTCTCCTAAATCTACTTATATTCTGCCTGCACAACATAAATGTAGTGTCAATTGCTGAAGAGAAGCCAATTCTAACATTTTTCGAGTTGCCTGAAAACAAGATGGAAGAATTCAGTTTTTGTTTTTGCTTTAGCAATGGAAATCATGCCACAGTTTATCGTCAGATGAAACAAACTTAAATACTAAGTCATAGTGAAAGCATATACCTGGGATTCTACAGGTTCATTCCTAGGAATACTATAGTTGAACAATACGAAATTCCTGATGTTCAACTCTTTTTGAGATTATAATACTCAGAGAGATAGAGTTGCAACTCTCTTTATTTCTAACTAGGAAAATTAGCTTGTATAAGTAAGGACAGACTAAGTTATGTTGCAGCAACAAATACCCCCCAAATCTCAGTAGCTGAACACAATAAAAATCTATTTCTTGCTCATGCTATATGTTCCAATGCAGGTTGGCGGGGACTTTGCTTCACTCAGTCACTCGGGGATCCAGGCTGATAGAGGTATCACCTTCTTGTAGCTGCACCATCTGGAATGAATTGAACTTTTTGGAGGATGCCACAAACACAAAGATGAGGGAATTGAGCACAGGCATTTTCAGTGCCTCAGTCCAGAAGTGACCCACCCCATTTCTATTCCTATTTTATTGGCTAGAGCTGGTCCTATGGTTCTTGCAGGCTCATTTGCCTCCTCTATCCAATTTCCAGCTTAGGCCAACACTTCTACAGCCCTGTTTTTGAGTTCTTCTCAACTCACACCACAGTGGCACCCTGGAAAACCTGGATGGCTCTTACTACTCAGATGGCTTCTATGGCTTATTCTTAAACAATGTGACATTTATGGATCTCCTTTCATACTCTGTGGCTGGAAAGCAAGGGAGACTGAAATTTTGCTGGGAGTGAGAAGAGAGGAAAGGGAATGAGGTATATGTAGCCATGTTAGCCTTATCTGTTTAGATACAACCTATCATCATTTCAACCCTTCTGGGGCGGCCACATATTGGTCCAGGGAGCTTTGCAAGAAGCATATCTCGAAAAGAGGTGAAGTGAGACAGAAGCTTTTTTCTTTATTCATTTCTCCAAGTCTATCTGGGGATTTTTATCATCCTTTCCCTATAGATTTTTTTTTTTGTGGGGTGGAAGGAAGCAGTGGAGGGTAGGAAGGAACTGAGAGAACAAAGTCCCACCCTGGCTCCAAACTCTCTTGCCCTTTCCCTCTATTCTTACTCAAGTTCATTCTCTAAGACCTTATCTCTTCTGTATATGGCTGGAAAATGCTCCTATCATCACACGGTCTTCAACCTGTGATCCAGATAAAAACTCTGGCCTTCCTCTGTTGGGCTTTGGACTCTGATATGGAAAGCCATGTTGTTATAATCTCCAAACTCTTTTCCTCCATAAGCCTAGCTCTTACAATCAAAAGCACATTGTTTTTTAGGCTATTTTCCCTGCTAAGGACTTTAAAGTTTCTATTTTATAACTAAAATGGAATAGTGACTATTTGTTCTAAGTTGATTCTACCATATTTTTGGGGTATAATCAAAAATGATTAAACTGGTAAAGGGCAAGCCATAGTGCTACTAAAAACTACTGAAAATTACTGGGAACAAAATACAGTAAACATGACACAAAGACCTACAATTATTTGAATTTGAATTAATGACTGACACTCATCCTCCTTCCAGCCTTGTTTCTCAACCAGAGATGGGCTAAATTTCTTATTCTCTTCAGAACCGGAGTGGGTGGATGTTTTTATGGAGGGAAAGGTGAGGACTGGTGAGAAATGGCAGGCTACCCTGTCTGGGGAAACTATGGATGGAAGGTAGGTGCCTGAGTTTCCAGTATTTTCCTGGTCCACTTCTCCTTATTGGCCTGACAAAATTTGTACCAAGAGCGAAATGCTTGGAAATGCAGCTGTTCCATGTACTCATAAGACCCAGAATCACTTCCTTGACCTATTAAGTGGGCAATGAAATTAGGAGATGCCAAAGCATGGCCTGAATTGAGACAGATTTAAATCACACAGCTGAGACCCTGGAACTCCTGGCAGGCTGGCTGCATAGGCTTACCCTAGACTTTTCATTAAACCTGCAATAATATGGCTTTTCATTTTAAACAACGGATGTAATTACCTTATTCATTTATTTGTTACTTACTTAATGTCAGTTTTCCCTACTTAGGAATGCAAGCTCTATGATGGCAGAGATTTTGTGTATTTCTAATGCCTAACCAATGCCTGGAACATGGTGGGTGCTCAATGTGTATTTGTTGAATGAATGAATGAATACAAGTGAATGACTATCAGGCACTACACTGGGGTATGAAGATGAGTGAAGCAGGCTTTCCCACACTAAGGGAGCAGACCGGAAAGGCAGACATAATGGCTAATAAATAATTCTAAATGTTGACATACTGGGGCTGAAAGCAGTGAGTGGTTGGAGCAGTAAGGAACAGACTTCCTCTCTATACGGGGTCTGAATTCTTTAGGTTGCCACAGACTAGTTCATTTGTCATGTACCTGCCTGAAGTTTGGGGATATTTGAGCGTGCAACTGCTGCTCTTGTAAGACAAGACTTTAGACAGCCTGAAAGGGCACATAAGCAGCAGAATTAATCTGGTGCTCCCAAGCAGTGCCCAACAGTAGTGGAGAAAGGGGATAGACAGACTGTAATAAGGTCTTACCTTGACACTTAGCTATGACCCATATGGATTGTAACCAAGGACCAGGTGGCATGATAGATGTCTCTGAGGATTGCATGTAGACAGACAACTTTAAGAATCAGATTGTCAGTCCCTCTGCCCCTGGACCCATTGGCATTCTGGAAAAGTCATCAAAATTTTTACATAACCTAGGAGAAAGGAAAGGGACACTAAATTATCTAAGATTAAGGTTTTGGTGGAAGACGTGAGGCTCAAGATAGAAATGAAGTTGAATTATAGAAGAATAAAGTTCCATTTCTTGCATTCCTGAGTTCGTGGTCTGATATTCGCAAACCTGCTACATTTGTATAATGCATGCACTACAGGACTAAGGAGCAAGAGCTATATTTTAAGACATATCCTTATTACAATTGACCATGATTCAAATAACAATTGAAAATAAAAAGCAATCCCACAAAGAATGACAGAGTTGATATTTTAAAAATTTAAAATTAGAATCCTTTCATTTTTCTGCTACTTCCATAAATGTTTCATTTCCTGGAAACTTCCTGTCATATATCACCTCTTCTTTTTAAAAAAAAATATTTTATTCAGGTCATATTGGCTTATAACATTGAGTAAATTTCAGGTGTACATTATTATATTTCATTTTCTGTATAGACAGCATTGTGTTCACCACGAATAGCCTAGCTTTTAGCCATCACCATGCACATGTGACCCTTTACCCCTTTTTCCCTCTCCCTACTCCCTTCCCCACTGGGAACCACCAATTTGTTCTCCTTATCTGTGCATTTGTTTGTTTATCTTCCACATATGAGTGAAATCCTATGGTATTTGTCTTTCTCTGTCTGACTTATTTTGCTTAGCATAATACCCTCAAGGTCCATCCATGATGTTGCAAATGGCAGGATTTTG
This sequence comes from Equus caballus, assembly GCF_041296265.1. NCBI lineage: Eukaryota > Metazoa > Chordata > Mammalia > Perissodactyla > Equidae > Equus > Equus caballus. The sequence continues at coordinate 16,018,281 of NC_091715.1, forward strand.
TCTTTTTTATGGCTGAGTAGTATCCCATTGTGTGTGTGTATATATATATATATATATATATATATATATATATATACACCACATCCTCTTTATCCATTCATCCATTGATGGGCACTTGGGCCGCTTCCACATATTGGCTATTGTATATCATCTCTTCTTTACCTTAATGGGGTTTCTTTTCTTCCTGGAGCTCTTTGGAAATGTATGAAGTCTAAGAGGTGAACAAATCATTCAATCTCTTTGGATCTCAAGGACCTGACGTGTAAAATAAAGGAAGTTGACTAGATAAGCACTTCTCTAAATTTAATGTACATCACTTGGGGGATCTTGTTAAAATAAAGACTGATTTAGCAGGTCTGGAGTGGGCCTGAAATTATGCATTTTTATAAAAAGCTCCCAGGTGATGTCAGTGCTGCTAGTCCAGAGACAACACTTTAAGTAGCAAGGGCTCAGTTGACCTCCAACATTCTTTTTCTTGGCGTCTCTAGGTTATTTATGAGATACCATTCAACTGGCAAAATATATATTTTTTGAACTGAGTTCTTCTGTGCCAATAATCAAACCAACGGGAGGATATCACTTTAGCTTGTAGCCCTTGAACTTAATCATATACTGCCTTTTATTTTGATATTCTGTGGAGATAGCTTATCCATCCTAGTACAATATAGGTTCATTTATGAATACATTGGAGTCTTAGATTTTTATATTATTCACCATCCTGTGCAAAAGAAAATGGTGTATTTCTATTGATAGGATTAATTGGGCAGAGGGTGAGTAGTTATGACTTAGCCACTAAATGAACAATGTGATGTTGATAAACCATAAAGAGTGATATGGATATTATTGCTGTGTCTATCTGAGTTTGGTGCTGCAGGGAAAATAAGGCTGATCTGTGTCACATTAGCCATTGGCAAAAGGAGTCACAGTATTGGAAGTCATTTTAAGGGAAGACGTATTTCCAATGCTTTGTGAGCAAGACACAAGTGAAAGCTTATATCAGCTACATTAAGCAGCCATATCTGTAAATGTAACATATATTTTATAGTCCATGGATAAGATTAATGTCACCTTTATGTTCCCAGACTGTATTTTTTTGGTTCCTCAACAGTGCTTCTCAGATTTATCCTCAATGTCTCTAGGGATCCTCAGAGTCTTTCAGGTTTGTACCGAGAACTAAACCTCTAGAGGAATCTTTTGCCCTTTCTTCTCCTTCCGGCTTGCTGTGGTGGGTCTCTGGTCCTCTCTTGTTCAAAGTGGCAGGAGGCCACAGATGAAAGTGGCAGATACTGTATTGTGCACTCCTCCCCATCTCCTTGGTTTACCGAGAGGTCTCCTGACAACAGTTCTTTACAGGAAGGGATTCCTGCTTCTCTCATCCCAGGAGTGTGCTTGATAAGAAATGTTGGGGAGTTAATGTTCCAAGAGTGACTATTGACCAATGAGGGATGGACTTGATTGCTAAATACCCTGGCTTTCTCAGTCCCTAGTGGGACAATTCTGAGATATGTTACATGCAATATATCTGAGGGTCTCCAGGGGGATGGAGCCATAGCTGCCCATGGTGGCAACCCATTCATGGATGCACCTCTTACTGGTTTCCCTCCTTTCCTTTTCTCATTCCACGTACTCTTTCATTCATGCTCTTGGGGATCACCTACCAAATAAACTACTTGCAGCCAAATCCTTGCTTCAGCATCTGCTTTTGGGAGAACCCAGCTGAAGCAATGATCATCAAAATCTCAGCTGCCCCTGAGGGCAGCTTTCTCTGAGACTCAAGCGTGCATCCACAAGGGCAGAGCTGGGCTGGTGGCCAACCATTCTGTGCCCAGGAGCAACCCTTGATTCTGGTCACTGACCTACTGCCCTCAACTGTGCTTCCCCACCTCCTTCCTGAGGCTGCCCAGTCCTTCTTATATATCCACTTTTGGGAGCCTCTAGGGGTTGCTGCCAGTAATGGCCCTCATAGGGCATTCCCATCTGCTCTCAGATTTTAGCATGGCCCCCTTAGGCTCATGCCATGGCTCCTGCCACACATGCTCCTACAACTTACTTTCCCTTCAGAGGTGAAAATGGTAGATGCATGGCATCCACAGAACGTGTTCTCTGAAAAAATTATCCAGTGGTGGTTCTAAATAAAGGCTTGCTTTTTTACCCCATAATATAGGATAGTAATCACAAATGCAGTATCTGGCGTCAGACTTCCTGGGTTCAAATCTCAATTCCACCACTTGCTGGCTGTATGCGTGTGGGCAAAGGACTTAGACTTCTGGGTGCTCTTTGTTTCCTCTACTGTAATGTGGGAATAATAATATCACCGACCTCAAAGTACTGTGAAGATGAAATGTATTAAGATATGTAAAGCATTTAAGATAGTGCCTGATATGTAGCAAGCTATCCATAGATGTTAATGATTATCTTAGTTTGAGTTCTCCCAAAGTAGATCCTGAGATAAAGATTTCAAATGTAAATTATTTATTTTGGATGTGATCATGAAAAACACTGATGCGGAAGTAAGACAGGTAAGGGAAGAAGGCTATAAAGAGTGCATTATCAAGTCAGTTACTATTGCGGGCAACTGAAGCTCAGTCATACTGGGGAACTCTGGGACGTAATGCAGAACATGCCTCAAAGTTATCTCAACTAGGGTGACCAACTGTCCTGGTTTGCCAGAGGGTGAGGAGTTTCCTGGGATGTAGGACTTCCAGTGCTAAAACCAGGAAAATCTTGGGGAAACTGAGATGAGTTGGTCACCCTAGAAAGGAGGAATATTTATGTACTAGCTCCTTATACTTCATTGGTTGAAGATAGATTTCAGGGGTGTTAACTTTCTGGCACTTCCGGGTTACTATCCATGTGGATGGAACAAGCACCTGTGACCAGAGAGTTACAGGTGTTTATCTTAAGTAGTCTTTGACCTTTATAGAGGAATGCTGGACGATATGGGTGGAGCACCAGCAGCATCTACTACAGCTCTTATTACTACCCAACTCCTTCTGCAACACTCCTCTCCCCTCTGGGAGTATTTGGTAGAGAGCGGTGGAGGCTTGGGATAAGGAATACCATCTCTTAAACTTGCTTCCTTTTTCTCTTGGTTGAGAGAACATGGAAGCACATGCATTTTTTAATGACCAATGATAAAATTCCCCTGGGCCTCAGTTTCCTCACCTGTAAACCAAGAGTAAGATTGGATGACCTCTCAAAGACCCTTTTTATCTCTGTATACATTGCTCACTTAAGCATTAATCAAAATCATTTGATGCTTTTGTAAAGATACTTTCAGGTTCACAATGTTCAAAAATATAGAGTATATTCACTATTTAATCAGAATGTGTGTCCGTTGCTGAGAAATTCAAAGAATTCTGTCACCTTTGAAAAGTAAATCACAGTCATCAGAAGCATCTGTAATTAAGTTTATTACAGAGAGTACAATATAATTTACATCTGCAAACTCTGAACTTACTAAAGTAATGGGATGCCAATGTTCATAAAGTACCCAGCAAAGGCACTTTTGTTGAAACAGTAGTAATATAAACGAGGGCCTGTAAGGTCTGCACGTCAGACCCAAAGCGTGGTAGAGTTGCAATTGACATTCTGAGCTAGACAATCAGGGATGAAAAGCTCGCCAACCAAGTAAATATTCGTATTTCAAGAAATAGTTCAGAAATATCCTTTCTTAAATGGGAAAAAATAATTTCTGGGTAATAGACTATTTATTCTCATTCTACCCCTATACACCCCAGCCCCCGGCCCACTGCCATAGTGTGCTAGATTCAAGTACATCTCCAGGTTTTCTGATTGCACTCTGGGTAGTTTAAAGTTAAAAACAAGTAATTCTGAAAATTATTTTCATTGTAGCAACTAGGAACTCAAATAATATATCTTCTTGTTTCATCTTTTCCTGTTACTTTCTATATCAGTTAGGAATGTTTTTAGTTGCAAGTGACAGAAAATTCATCTAATACTATCTAATATTATGAAGACTTATGTTGTTTATTCAACCAGAAGCCCAGAACTAGGTGGTTTAGGGTCAATTATGCAACTCAGTGATGTTTCCAAGGACTTGGGTGGTCCTTGGATTCATCTGCTCTGTTATCTTCAGTGTATTCAGTGACGTCTCCTCTCACTGGTGGCAAGATGGCTGCCTCAGCTTTGTATGATACCATCCTAAGCAAGAAAGATGGAAGGTCGTAGAAAAAGAGGCTTTCTTTTCATCATTTCTCTTTCAGAGAAAACAATTTTTTTCCTAGAAGGCCCCAGCAGACTTCTCTTTATGTGTCATTGATCAGAACGGGTCCATATGCTCACTCCTAGTACAATTACTGACAAAGGGATATGGGAATGCCACAATTGTCTGAGATTAATCACAATTCATTCCCTAGGGCTGGATACTGTCAAACTCCAAATTTCAAATGGTTAAAAGCATGACTCTTATACAAGCGTAGAGTGAACATGTGTCAAAGGTAACTCCTTAATGAGGGAGCCATCAAAACAATAAAACTGGTTCAAAGTTGGACAGGAGAAAGTGATAGATAGGGTCAAGGAAAGAAAGAATACTGAAATGCAATTGCTAAATTAGTTATAAAATTTATTAATATCCTGTGGGACTATAAAACTATAACCTTAGGGGTTATCTTTTTACCAGACAGAAATTCCTTGAAATTTATTAATGTTCTGCAAATTAATATTTACCTTTACAGAGTCAAGAGTAAATTGTAAGTCAAATAAATGTACATTTCCCTAGAGATTTAGATACTCTTTGGTTGAGCCTATTAGACATTGAAAGACAGGCAGTCATTATTTTGCCTTATTGCAAATTTGAGATACTATTTCTTAACAGCACATAGCTAAAGGAATCTAATTGAGGTTTTCTTAGTAAAGATGAAGGAGGAAATGTTTGTTTGGTAGCCAATCAATAGTGTCTGCCACAAAACTCTTATTTATTTATTTTAAAGATTAGCACCTGAGCTAACATCTGTTGCCAATCTTCTTTTTTCTTTCTTCTTCTTCTCCTCAAAGCCCCCAGTAAATAGTAGTATATTATAGTTGTAGGTCCTTCTGGCTCTGCAATGTGGGATGCTGCCTCAGCGTGGCCTGATGAGCCGTGCTAGGTCAGCATCCAGGACCCGAACCTGCGAAACTCTGGGCTGCCGAAGTGGAACGCACAAACTTAACCACTTGGCCACCCCCGACAAAGCTCTTATTTAAAATGACTAAATATCATCAAGCAGTTTAAATATTTTTCTAGAATATTGTTTTAAACATGGACAACAATGTCAAGCCCTCTCAAACTGTTAACATTATACCTTCCATTTTTAGTATTATTAAAATATTATATTTTGAGTGGTATTTTAGTGTCACCAGGAATGATTTTTATTGACATTTCAATCTAGGTTCTAATTTTAGATGGACACACTGATTTCTTTACTCAGTTTCCTTGAAATTAAAGCATTGTCATTGATGAAAAGATTATGACAACAGGAGGCCTTTTCTTGATTTTCTCCAGAGGGTGTTTTCCATTTGTGATTTTTTTCTGAAGATGACCCTTGGAATTTATCTCCAAGAAGAGAGTGTGTCTTTCTTTCCATAAGTTCATATATGGGTAACTAAATTCCTGTGATACTGAAGTTTCTTTCCCAGTGCCCTAGTCTGTATAGGCTTGTTTTGTTTTTCTTTAGTTATTATTATTTTTCCTATTGACTCAGTAAAGCCAAATCTAGAGTTCTATTTCAAGACTACCTGTGAATTTCACAGTGCACATTTTGATCTTAGGGAAAAGCAAAGATTGCCTCCAATCTCAAATGGCTCAAGCAGAACTGGGATACCAGCTATATGAAGCCAATGCTGTCATATGTTCCGTTTGGGATAAGATTCATTGCTGAGGAATTTGTCTTATGGCGAAGCTTGGAAATAGCAGCTGTTTATAATTAAACAGGTGACGTACTCTCTAGTAATTTCACTTGCAAGTGAGTCATGCCACAGGGGTTTTATGGAAGCACGTGAGAAACAAGTCTTGTGCTCAGCATTCCCTCTATGGCACCTCTTGGGTCTGTCATTCTTTTTTTGGTAGCTTAACAAAGAAGATCCTAACAAATGAGAATTAAAATCTTGTTTCAAAAGCCAAAAACCAGTTAGACAGCATTTTTGGGAGGGGAACACGGATGGTGACTCTATCCTAAAATCATATTCCTATTTTAAGAAGCTAGCTGGTTTTTCTTTTCAATGGTGAGAAGAACAAGAAAAACTTCTGTATTTAATTAAATTCTTCCTGGGATGTTTATTGTGTCATTTAAGGTTGAGCCTTCCTAGTTAGATCAGGTGACTATTGCGTTGAGGAGAATTGTAAAGAATAACATAGTATAGGATTTAGGATTATCTCAGCAGAGCCATGACACTAAAGAGGGAGTTGACCTGGAGAAACGGTTTTTCAACTGGCCAATATAAAGAGAAATGAATGTTTAACTTGTCAGGGTCTGATGTTTTTAATTAATTGTAAATATGTAAAATGAATGCTATTAACTTAAAACTCTCCTTTACTTTAACTGTTCTATTTTGGTTTTCTAAGGTTTTACCTTAAGAAATGTATTATTTAAAGGAAAGTGTTAATTTGATGAGATGTGTAGGGGAAAAGGATCGATTTTAATACATCCTTTTATAAACAACAATGTCTTTCCTACTTTCTTATTCCGTCATTTATCAAAATACTGGGTTTATTTTTTCCAGGTCTCTTTCTAGTCCCATATGTACATATAGCTACTTTTTTAGAATACATGTCAAAGAAGATACAGTTTGTAGTCTGCTTTCTCCATTTAATACTATATCATAAGTGTCACAATTATTTTGTCAGTCTCACTATCTAGTAACTTGCATAGTAGTTTATTTGTCTGTTAGACATTTATGATCCTATTTTTTTAATGCTTCAGTGGAAACTCATGCATAAGGTTTTTTTTTTCCTATTTAATATTATTTGTTATTTGGCAAATGTATGAGTCAGGATAGGCTGAGTTATGCTTCAGTAACAAATTGACCCTCAAACATCAGTGGCTTAATACAGTAATGACTTGTTTATCATTCATGCTACATGTTCATCATGATTCAATGGAAGGAGGAGCACACAATCCTCAGGGGCCCAATCTGATGGGGATTTCACAGTTTTGTAGCTGTCATCTGGAACATGTGTCTAGCTCTATTATCATGGTAAAGGAAGAGATACTGGAAAATTATGCACAGACCTTTCACTCCTTCTACCTGGGAATGACACATGTCTCTTTGCTCACACCAATTGACAAGAACTAGTCTCTAAGGGGGCTGGGAAATAGAATGGAGCAAATAGAGTATTTGGAGAACATTGCAGATTCTTCAACAGCAGAGGTGTTGGAGAGGGATGAAAGATTATTTTCTTAGAATGAATTCCTGATTTGTTGGAATTCCTTGGTCAAACAAAGGAGACATATATGTACTTTTGGAAACTTTTTTGCAGAATGCTTTACAAAAAAATGTGTTTTCCTCATGGAGGCTGGTGGTACAGAGTGGTGGCCAAGAGCACGGGCTGAAGTCTGAGGCCCATCTGTGTTTGTGTTCTGACACTTAGCGGCTACGTGTGCTTGGGCAAATTACTTAGTCTTTCTAACCCTCAGTTTCCTAATTTGCAATATGGGTTTGATTATATCTACTGCACTTGATTAGGATTAAATGAAAGGCTATGTGTAAAGTGTTGGCACAGTGTGTCTGGCCTATGGTGAGTGCTCAATAATGGTAAATATTATTGTTTATCACTTTTAACTATGTTTTTCATTATGAACACACCCTTTATAATTTTACATGTATCAAATATTAAACACTTTAAATTTGGATTATTTAGTAGGTTCAACAATTAATGGGTTTAGATGTGGTAATAATCTATACTTTCCTCTCAAAGAAATGAGGTGAGGGACTATACTTTTGTCATAGAGGATCTGACAAAGAGACTCTCTTTGGTTTCTGACCACCAAATTCAGAATCACCTCTATTATCTTTTCTTTAATCCTAATTGGAGGTGCAGTGATGGTGAGGACATAAAAACAGAGGGAGGGAATACTGTATCATCAAGATTCTGGTTCCTGTTTATAAGGCTAAGCCATTATGTTTTGTATGTATGCAGGTTTTGAGTATCCTGTTCTTGAGATTTGGAGGTAAAATAGGTGTCATGATGGAGATGGGAGGGGATGGATAATGTTTTATAGGTCAGAGTATTAAAATACATGAGATCATTGGTTTTATATTTTTCAAAAAGATAACAATTCCTTATTGAAATGCTTCTTTGTGATTTTATCAAATAGGTTTTATTTATGTGATATACCATCTGGGTGTCTGTTATTAAACAAATGCTCATGTTCTTTTAATTTTTTTGGTACTAATAAACATATTTAAAAAACATATTTGAGAGCTTTTTTCACTGTGCCAGGTGCTATGGTACACAAGACGTATGGTTCTGATCTAAAAGGAACATATCTTAGAGCTATGGAGATAAATACACATGTACATAGATAACTATTATTTACAGTGTGATAGGATAAGGGCCAAAAGCAAAGCAGAAATGTATGGCTCTGAGAACATGAGAATAGGCCAATTTTACCTGCGTGTTTTAGGGAATCTTCAGGGAAGAGAGGCTTTTGAATTGGGCCTTGAAACCTGAGGAAAGCTTCAACTGGTGAAGCTGGAAGAAGTATATTATGGAAAAAAGGAACAAAACAAGCAAACATACAGAGAGGAAAGGACCTGTTCTTCTCATACTCTTCTACAGGCATTAGGAAGCCAAGAGAGGATTTTGAGCAGGAGATTGACATAATTTGATCAGTGTTCCAACCATTTGGAGGCTGGACTACACGGGAGAGAATGGGGTAAGAGAACCCATTTTGGAGGCAATTGTAGTGATCCAGGAGAGAAGAGTGAGAGAAGGACAGGTTTGCCAGCACTGGTGAAAGCGTTAGCCTTGGCAAGGTCAAATACATGGCTCTGTCTATGATTCGGTGTAACAAGCAGAAGATGGATGAAGGTAAAGACAGATGAATCTATAAGGCAGAGCTTGTTAAGTGAGCCCCATTTCCTTAGAGAGGTAAAAGGCTGTTTGTGGAGATTAAGAAGATTGGTTTGAAAGTTGAGGAAACTATTAAAAGTTTGGAATTGCAATTTTAGAGAATGAGCTAGAGATATCTTTAGAGTTGAGTAAAAAATTGATCAAGAAACAGTGAGGAGGAAGGTAGTACCAGGTGTGAGTTAGGTAAATAACATCTCAGACACTGTAGATGAGAGCGTAAAGTGCTAAAATATCTTTGGAGGCCAATTTGGTACTTACCTATTGAAATTTAATCAGTGTATTTACTTGGATGCAGAAGTTCCTCTTCTGTGAATTTGTCATATAGAAATAATTCTACATACGTGCAGAAATTAATGTGTGAGGTTGTTCATTGAAGAACTGTTTAAAACAGACACCAAATTAGAAATAACATAAATGTCTATTCAATAGGCAATTGGCTGAAAAAATTACAGTACATGCCCACAATGGGATCCTATTCAGATGGATGACTGTCTTAGATGGTGGCACAGATAGGTATTGATGTGGAGAGATAGCAACAATATTTTGTAAAATAAAAAGATTAAACTACAGAATAACATGTACGGCATGTCCTTTTTTTGGAAAAAAATCACCTAAGAAAACTATGTGTGCTTATATATACATATTTATAATTTTAAAGATTTGTATATATGTAGGATATATCTGAAAGGATGCATATTGGGTGTAACGATTTTCTTCTGGGAGAGAGTACCTTTGCTTCTTCCATCAAAACCTCTGTGTGTGAATACATATGTGTGTGTTTGTATGTGTATTTGCACATGCATGCATATATGTATGTGTCTCCAAAAATAGTACAGAAGTATACACACTGATCTTCACATTTTATTGTATTCCTCCATTTTTTGTTGACTTTTTAATTTTACAAAAAGTAAATATTAATTTTTCAATTTAAAATAATAATTACAGTCTAAAATATTTCTGGACAATGAGGTCCCCATAGAGGTTGGGAAGTCTGGGTTTGTATTAGAACCTATTGATACAATGACACATTTTTCCTCTAGCTGTGCTTGGCAACCTAGGAGCTGGGGTGGAGAAACAATTGGAGGAATTTACCCAAAGTTGAGGTTGCATGAAGTAGATGCAACAGAAGGTCAAGTGAATTGATTAATCTAGACAGCTGATAAGGGCAAAGCTGAGGCTGCTGCCCATAACACCCAAGTTGGGCAGCCTGAAATCCCTTTAAGCTGTCACACAACAGGGAATTTCTGCACCACGTGCCTTAGTTTTGAACTTTGCTCTATCCCATCCTCTCTCATTTGGCTACCACCCTGGCTCTTCATCTCCTCTTTTCATCCTCACTACCTTTCTAGAATATATTGGATGTAAGTAACAGAAAATTCTCACTCAACTAGCTAAAGTAAAAAGAAATTTAGCACCTCATATGAAAGGAAATGTATACTTACATAAGAAGAAATGTATTATCTCACATAACTGGAAGTCTCAAGGTAGGGAGGCTCCAGGGCTCGTTGATTTAGCATCTTTGTCATCACTAGTCCAAGTTCTTAACATCTCCTTGTCCTGAGTCCTCAGTGTTGACATTATCCTCAGGCTGAGAAAAATGAGAGGAAAGAGACTATCTCCTCTTGCAGCCCTCTGTAAAGAGTAAGAAATCTTTTCAGTGTTGCCCAGACCTCCCCTCAAGAATCATTGGCCAAAATTAAGTCACATGCTTGTTTTTGAAGCAATCTCTGTCAAGGGGAACAGGATTATCCTGAGATCACTCATGTCTTCCCTTGGAGTTGGGCAGTGGTGCTCATTTCCCCTGAAGAACATGGCTACATGGGGACAGGGTGAACAAAATTGAACAAAATTGAAGTTCTACTATGAAAGAAGATGGGAGAAATGGTCTTGTGTAACATGGTAGTATTTACTACTCTTTCGTCTTCAAATTTGAAGCTTTGAATATTTGTCCTGAGAAAAAACAGTAGCCCCTGCCATCTGGGAGCTGGCCTGGTATCATCAGCCAAGCCTTGTTGTTGCTGTGAGCTGGCTGGGCACTCACAGCTGGGCCGTGGTGTTCTCTTGTTGAATATAATCTATTTCTCAGAACATCAACATCAGATGAGGATGCTCTATGGCCGCAATGGCTCAAAAAACCCCAAGATCATCCCATAATGATGTTTGAACACAGACAAAACATGAATGCTGTCCAAGCCACAAAAGTAACAGAACATGTCCCTTTCCCAGCTAATATGAATGACTACTGATTATTTATCAATCATGGCTTTAGCCTCTTTCTAGTCTTCCCTCCTCCTAGGTAAGATTCATTAAGACACTCATAGGATTACTCCTGCTCGCTAAAAGCATCCAATCCAGAGCAAAGCCCTGCCCCCTTAAACTCTCCTTAAAAGCACCTGACATAGGCCCCAATCCTAAGATAAGTCTTTTCTAACATCCTCTCACTGACATTCCCCATGGTGTGCGTTTTTCTCACTGCAATGAGTAATAAAGGCAGCTTGTTCAACTATAGGTGTGTTCCTGCTGATCTTTGCCTGGAATAAAGCCTCAGTTTCATTCTGGCTTTAGCTCCTTTTGGCCACAATTCTCACGTGGACCTCATCTGTGCTACCTTAGGATGTCTTTGAGAAACATCACCCTGAATTTTGGACCCTAGGTTTATCCCGAGACTCTGCTTGCTGTGGCCCCAGGTCAAATAGAGAGACAAGGGAAATCAGGATACATCTGCTACAATAGAGGAAGCATGAAGAGGATCAAGGGCAAAGGATTCTTGAATTAATCCACGTAATCACTTAGCGCCTATCACATAGTAAAAGCTCTATAAAACTTATACTTAATCATGGTATTTGTTACTATTATTGCTGCTATAATGATAATGGCAAAATGCTGCTTTTGTTTTCTTTAAAGAGTGGAAGAAGTTAAAGGTAGATGGCCGTGGCTACAGATGGAGATTTTAGATGTAATAGGTGTCCCAGTTCCAGATGATGAGATGTAGAGTGTTTCTATGCTTGTGGATTGCTAAACTGGGGTTGAAGAATAGATCAACAAACTGTGTGAGCATCTAATCTTAGGTTCCCTCAGAAGCAGACCCTGAAAAAAACTTTAGTATAATAGCTTAGGTGGGAGATAATCCCAGGAAGCACTGATAAGGAAATGAGACAGAGAAGGAAGCCAATAAAGGGTGCATTAATAAACAAGTCACTGCTGTGGAGAAGTGGGGCTCAGGTCTGCTGGAGCCTTCTGGGGGACTGCTCAGAGCATGCCTCAGAGTTATTCCACCTGAGAGGAAGAAAAGCTCGAGTATCTGTCCATCGAATCCCATTCTTCCTCAGCTGATTGCTCCCAGAGAGGCACTTACTCCCTGGCACATTGACACGTTGGCATGTTCCTGCAGCCAGAAAAGTCCCTCAGACAGAATCACATACTTAGTACTTGTGGTGAGGGTTGGTGGAATATGAGTAGATAGTGTCTACTACAGCATCTTGGTAACTGGATGAGTCATTACTAGTTTTTGAGGTAGTCCAAGATTACGGGAGAGAAAATTTGCTGCTTATCTTTTTACTGAGAAGCATTGATTTTAATTATATCCTTGAAGGTGAAGCTCTTTCTTTATTCATTAACTCATTCACATATTTATTGAGAGTCTCCTATGTTTCAGAGGCTGTGCTAGACACTATGGATAGAATGATGAATAAGACAGGGTCCACGACCTCATGAAACTTATAGTCTAGTAGATGTACTGGCAAGGAAATAGTTAATTGCATTACCGGGTGAAAGTTGCCATGATATGGTATTCAGAATGTTAGGGGAAACATATAGAAGTAAGATGGTCAAGAAGGGCTTTCTGGAGGAAGAAACATGTAAGACCTGAGAAATGATAGTTATCTAGGTGAAGAGAGGGAGGAAAGGAGAAAGTATTACAGGCAGAAAGAACAAAACATGCAAAGTTGGTGTGGGGTGGTGGTGGAGAGGCAAGTACTGCCCAGGAGCATGGCACATAGTTGAAACATGGCTAGAGTACAGAAAGGTGTGTAATAGGGGGATGAGGTGGGCTGAGAGCTAAACTCCTGGACACATAAGAAGGTGCCAGATTAGGAAGGATGTTTAACCCATATGAAGAGTTTGGACTTTATGCTGAGAGTGATGAGAAGTCATTGAAGAGTTTTAACTGGGGGAGCACCATGGCTAGATCTGAATTTTAGAAAAATCGCTTTTGTTGATGTTGGAAAATGGGTTGGAGAAGAAAAAAATTAGAAACAGGGAGGCTGGTATGGAGTCTGTTGAAAGAACACAAAGGTAACAGTGAAGTAGACGGATTGAAGTAGATGGAATAAAGAAATGGCAATGATATCGGCAATAGAGTAGCTGAATTGATGGCTAGTAAAGGAGGGAAATAGTAAAGAACTGATAGGGTCAAACTAAAAGAGTTGCGAATAATGATGAAGAACAAGTGTAGTGACAGTAACTGAAGATGAGAATAGAAAGGATAAGATATTCTTATCAGAGTTTGATTTTAGGATGAGAAAGAGAGGGAGAAATTGAGAGATGGAGATAGATAGAGATATAAGAGAGAGAGAGCAAGTGAGCTAGCAGTTTCTGGTGGTGACAATGTCTAGGATGTGGCCATGGCAGTCGATTGATATGATTAGTGGGGAGAAGGTACTTGGACAGAAAAACATATGGGGAATATTGGGAACTGGGGATATTGGATATGTGATGGGGACACTCCTGTACTCTGAAGTGACACAGGACAGAGGCAAGATTGAGAAAGGTGGCCCATAATTTCTGCCATTTTTTGTAACAAGGTGGAGAAATAGAGATATGGGAAAAGCAGGAGGAGTAAGGCAACTCCTCACTGCGCTTGGGGCGAAGGAGAACTAGCCTCTGATGAAGAGGGTTCCAGCAATATATGTGTCCTCTGGGGCAGGCTCTGAGCAGAGAAGAAGGTGGAGGATCAAGGGTAATTTGTTTACTATGAAGGGAGGGTTCTAGAAGGCATAGGGGGGAGAGTTTGCAAGGGAGGGGAGCAGTGGGTGGTCATACCAGGGAAAAGAATGCCCAGAACAGTAGAGGAAGAAAATGCTGAGTTCAGATGAGCAAAAGGGCTTCTGTTTCGGGTGGTGCCCTTGGATAACAGGAATGTGAGGCAGGCTCAGCTATCCTCTGGGTGCAGGGTGGGGCAAGGACATTGCACTTGTCCCCAGGAGCCAGTCAAGCCTGCATAGATTCTTTTTTGGAGGAAGGTCTGCTCCCGGCAAGCAGCCTGTTGCCTTGTGCTCTGTACATTAATGAAGTCACTAATTCATTCAACATTTAGAGAATGTTGGCTATGTGCAAAACTAGGTTAGGAACTGCCATTTTATCAACAAAAAATGGGTGACCTGCTTTAAAGAAAGCAAGCACTAACATATGCAAATGAAATTCAACATTGCATTAGCACAGAATTCTTTATTTGGGGAATTAATTCATGATAGAGATTCCTTCCCAAAACCATGTTTAGGATGACTCTTTTAAACGTACCTATTGTGAAGCACTGCCTTTACACAAACTAGGCTCTAACATGGCCCCTCTTTTCTTCACAATCCTGTAATGGGCACATATTAAAACATAGCTGGCGAAGGAGCATTGCATGGCAGTTTAGAGCACAGATTGGAGCCAGGTAGGGTTTGAATCTGGCCCCACCACTCATCAGCTGTTGGCCTTGGGCAGGTTACTTTGTCTGTCTATGCCTCAGCTTCTGCATCTATAAAATGGAGATAATAACATTACCTACTTCACAGAATTATTATGAGGTTAGATTAGTTTAAAATTATTTGTGAAGTGTTCAAATTATTTGTAAATAATTAGTTAAAATTATTTGTAAAATGCCTAGAGCAGTAAGTGCTAAATATGTCTTAAACAAAATTGGGGCATATAGAAAATTTGCAAGCAAGAGCAGCCAACTCACTGTTACTTAAATTTAAAAAGAAGGTTTTAACATTCATTTATTTGTCAACTGTTTGCCAGTTTCTTGGGTACATAGTGGAAAATATAACAGGCATAGAACCTGACCACAGTGGGTGGGGGACGGTGGGCCATGGCAATGGCCATTCTTTTCTTTTTACAGTAGAAAGTCCCTCCGCCCCTATTGCTATTTGAGAGCAAGAGCAGGCATTGTGCTCTGTGGAGGCTGAACAGCAAGATTCTCATTTCAGGGGTGATGTGAGGACACCAGACAGATATGAGCGTGTGCATCATCAGGAGTATTCCCTGGGGCCTGCTGTGTCTCCACTCACTGACACTGATGTACAGTGACTGCCCTCTGTTCTCCTCTCTAATCAGTAGTAACTGTCTTGGCCTGAGTGTTTTGGGGTCTGTGAAGGCCTTGACATCAGCTCCTCTCCACAAAAAATCCAACTATCACAAGGAAAAACAAAAGAAAAAGCAGCTCAACAATAAAAAGATAAATAATGATTTAAAATTGGGCAAAGAATTTGAATAGATGTTTCTCTAAAGAAAATAAACAAATGGCCAATAAACACTAGACAAGATGCTCAACATTATTGGTCATCAAGGAAAGGCAAATTAAAGCCACAAAGAGATACTACCTCATACCTACTAGAATGACTATAATCAAGAAGACAGACAATAACAAGTGCTGGTGAGGACGTGGAGAAATTGGTATCCTCAGACACTGCTGGTGAAAATATAAAATGGCACAGCCACTTTGGAAAACAGTTTGACATTTCCTAAAAATTTTAAACATATAATTAACCATGTGACTCAGCAATTCCACTCCTAGGTATATTTCCAAGAGAAAGGAAACATGTCCACACAAAAACTTGTGCAAAAATGTTCATAGCAGCATTATTTATAATAGTCAAAAAGTGGAAACAACCCAAATGTCCATCAACTGGTGAATGGATAAACAGATTGTGGTATATCTGTGCAATGGAATATTATTTGGCAATAAAAAGGAATGAAGTACAGATACATGCTGCACTGTGGA
The DNA here is from genome assembly GCF_041296265.1 of Equus caballus. Classification (NCBI taxonomy): domain Eukaryota; kingdom Metazoa; phylum Chordata; class Mammalia; order Perissodactyla; family Equidae; genus Equus; species Equus caballus. The sequence goes on from NC_091715.1 coordinate 16,034,339, forward strand.
TGACTTGAAAACATTATGCTAAAGTGAAAGAAGCCAGACACAAAAGACCCTATATTGTGTGATTCCATTTATATAAAATGTTCAGAATAAGCAAATCCAAAGAGAGAAAGAAAGCAGATTGGAGGTTGCCTGGGACTGAGGGAAGAGTTGGGAAGAAATGGGGAAATACTGCTAATGGGTATGGGGTTTCTTTTTGAGGCGATGAAAAAAAATGATTGTGGTGATATTTGCACAACTCTACAAATACATGTTTTTAAAGGATGAGTTTTATAGTAAATTATATCATTATGTCTCAAAAACTCAATAATAAAAAAGGGAAACATTACATCTAGTTGGAGCCATATCAAGCTACCATCCATAAAGATTAGAAATCAAAGCTCTCACCATTTTCTTTCCTTATTCTTCTTATCTGGGGAATATTAGAGACTGGAATAAATCTAGAAAAATCCCTCACTCCGTTCTCCTCTTCCAGGCAGAGAGGTAAAACATTCAGGGATATGGATTTCAAAATGTAGCCGTCCAAGTTTTAATATCCCCACATGATTAGATTATGAAATTCCCCCAAAGCAGTGGAACATGAGAACAGGGAAATAAGGGTATGGGGTGCACTTAAGGTAGGGAATTCCTCATGGGATGCTTCATAGGTTGCTGCTACTGGGGAATTTCACTGCAGAAAAGTTATCCTGTTGCTAGGCAACACTGCAGCTTGAATTGAATTGATGGTGATCAGAATACGTCACGTAAACTCACGATTCATGTTCCTGTCTCTAGTAAGAAGAGTGCAGATAAAAAGCATTCTTTAAACTAAAAAAGGATATAATCATAGCATTAAAGAAAATAAAAAACAAGACTCACTTATATACACCTTATTTAAACAGAGCTATTAAATTTCTGTATATTTTATTAGATTTCAATTCTTCACAAGCATACATTTCTCATGATTATAATTGTAATGCACATGCCATCTGACAATCTGCTTTTTCCTTTAATGTATTATAAGAAGGTCCCCATATAGTCTTCCTAATGATTATTTTAAATGACCACATAGCATTCCTTTTGGTTCATGTCTCATAGTTTGTTAAACCTTTGCTTTTTCACTGGACATTTACCCTCTTTTTCATTTTCCCCCATTTGTAGAAAATTCCAGAGCACATAGCTTCTTTGAGAAGAACGTATAATACAGGAACTTGACGAGTTAAGTATTGCTCTTCAATGACTATATTTAATTAGCCTCCGTTTTTTTATGGCCATTTGGAAATCACTTCGGAAGCACATTTAATCCATACAATCAGTCATTTCTCCAGAGTGGGAACACTATCTCGATGCTTAGTTGAGTCTTAAAGCTGCCTGTGTGCCTGGCAAAGGACTCTGAGGGAAGCTTTACATTTTTGAGACTGTCAATTGCCTGGAATGTGGCTGGAGGAATTAACAAAATCATTTGAAAAGCATTCCACAGGAATGAAAGGGAATTCTCTTCACTGAAAGGAATGGTGCTTCCTCAACACATGAAATTAATGTGCAGAAAACCGGTCAAATGCAGATCCTAAGAATTTTTAAAAGATTAAAAAAAGGATTAAGAAAATAAAAGGAATTTTATTGTCTTCAGTTTCAAGATTGTCACAGTTGCTAATCAGAGGTCTCAAAAGGTTTGTTTAAGATTGAAGCTTTTCTTATAAATATTTTATGATCTAACTGCCTCATCTCCTTGCTGCATTTTAAAAAGGTACAGATTAGACATGTAATAAAATGCCAACTGTGTCACTAAGAATGTTTGATGGTTGGGGATTTCAAAGATATGACTTCAATTATGGCCATTATCAAAGCTTTCAAAAATAAATATTTGAAAACCATGTAGAAAAAACTGAAATAGTTTTCCCCAAGTTAAAACAAAAATGGAAGTCCTCAATCAGAACGTGCATGTGTTATTTTTTGAAAAGTCTACTTTAGATCAGAAAGGTAATATAGTTCTGTTGTCAGAAAAAACCAAGCTCTTATCCCTTTGGCCTTTGCTTTTCAAAACTGAAATGTTGCAAATTGATTTTGAGATGGGAAGCCCTGCTAATGTTAGTCAAATGCTTACCTTGGAAATTTTTGCCATTTCAAATAGAAAAGCCTCTATAGGCTTCCTTCTGATTCAGCAGCAGCCTGCTTAGCATTACGAAAGGGCAAGCCAGACTCGGGAGTCAGGTAATTATGGCTGAGCTCTCGGATATTCTCTTTGGGAGATAACAAGGTCGGGTCTTCCATATTACAAGATACCAGGAGGAGCTTGCTGGCTGGCTGCATCCTACATTCTGAAAGCGGTTCATCTTGGAACACTTTCGAAGCATCAAGTAAAGGTACAACCCTTGCCAAATGGAGTGCTTTAAAAAGAAGCTGACTGGGAATATGGCTCTCAGCAAAGGATCTGCAGAGATCTTTGAGCAGGAGGCCATCTTAATCATTTATGATCACGAAGATACTCTCGAACTCAGAACAAACATTTGTTCCAAAGGAACTAAAGCATCTTGTGTATTGGGATGCAAATGTTCCCCCAAAATAATCAAATCAGAATTTTATAACTAGTTAGAATTAAGTATCTGGTACCTTCATTTTACTTTTTTTTAAAATTCAGGATTATTGAGGTATAATTCACCCTTTTTATGTGTACAATTCTGTATTTTGAAAAACACATATAGTCACATAACCACTTGCATGATCAAGATATAGAATATTTCCATCGCTCCATCATGCCCCTTTGTGGTCAGCCCCTACCTCTTCCTCTTGTCCCTGGCAAACACCGATCTGGTTTCTGTCTTGACAGTTTTGCTTTTTCCAGAATGTCATATAAATGGAATCCTACAGGATGTAGGCTTTAGAGTCTGGCTTCTCTCACTTAGGATAATGCATTTGAGATCCACCCATGTTGTTGCACGTATCAGTAGTCTGTTCCTTTTAATTGCTTAACAGTATCTCATTGTATGGATGTACCACAGTTTGTTTATCCACTTACCAGTTGATGGACATTTGAGTTATTTCCCCCATTCTGCTTCAATATTATTTTCCTTTTGCATGATGGTGTACAGCTTACAAAGCTCTTTAACCTTCATTTATATCCTCTTATGAAAATAGTATTTCAATTTTCTGATAATAATTAGAGCCACGGAGAGCTTAAATGGCTTTACCAGCTAGAGGTAACAACTTCAAATTTCTCTCTCCCATGCTCTCTTTCCACTATACAATGACAGTTCTCTGGTCTGAGATGAATACTATTGCTTGGAGACCTTTATACACTGGGATATAACAATGCACTATGTGTTTTACAGAGTCTTGGGAAAACAGGGACTCTAATTTTTCAGAGAAATGAAGATCTTGATGGCATAATGTGTTGTGGTAGGAAGAAAATCCATTTTGGAGTCAGTCTTGGGTACATATTCTAGCTCTGTCAGTGATTAGCTCTGTGACCTGGAGAAAGTTCCTTGACCTCTCTGAGCCTCGGTTTCTTTACGTGAACAATGCTTTCCATCATACTGGCCTCTAAACTTTGTCATAATGAAGTGAAGTTATGTGTACATGATGCATCTCACACAGTGGCTGGGACATACGAGGTATTTCTTACATGTTAGCTTCCTTCTCTCCCTGCCACACACACACACACACACACACACACACACACCCCTTTCCATTAGTGTAAAGCAAAACGTGGCAGACTGTGGTGCAATAAGGGAAAAGAAGTGGAGGGGGATGAAGCCTATAGTTGGAGAGAGAAAGAAATGAGCCTGGAGTAGGGCTCTCAGTCTTTGTCTTCAAGCTGCAGTACTGACTTATGGGAAAGTCTTCTCCACCACAGACTGCCTCAGTCTCCTCTAGTGGCTGACCTGACCTGGGAGGAATTCCCCATGGCAGCCATCTCTGGCTCCTTCCTATTTTCTCTTACCCACAGTCTCTGTTCTGTGCAGGATGAGGCTCAAGGGTGATCTTGGATGAAATTGTGGAAAGACTGTTTACTGTGGCTCTTTTTCTATCCTTACAGTGCCTTCTCCTCCCAGCTCTGGGGGGAGCATTTAGGATTCCCTGATTCCCCAGAGTACTTCTCTTCCCCGAGTCTTATCCCTGGAGGCCTCTGGCTCTGTGCTCATGCTCCCTTTCCCTACCATCAAAACTGCCCATTTCAATCATCAGAAAAGACCTGCTAAGTAATTTACAGTAAGCTCTTGACTTCCTGTATATAACTTCCTGTGATAACTAATATCTGGTTTAAGTTACTATCCTTCTCAGGAATACTTGCATTTTACCAGTAGACACTTCTAAAGGAAAGGAATGCTAATGGTAGAATTTAAGGCAGTGTGTGGTAGTAGGAAGAGCCCTGGATCATCTATCAGGAGGCCTGGGCTGTAGTCTTCGCTTTTTGACTAACACAACCCATTCCCAAGACCAACTCTATTTATTCGAGTACCTGAAGACTCCCGGGATGTGCCATTTTTATTCATGCTTACCCCTTTCCAGGCACTATGTTCTGCTTCTGTGTTCTGTGTGGGCAGCTTGACTCTAAGTGCCACAGTTACCACAGTTTTTGGCCTCTTTTCTGAGTAGCAGCCATGGTGGCCATGCTACAATGCCATTGGCCACGCAAGGAACCACTGGTCTTTCTGCTGTTAGTCATTGGCTGTGACTCCGAGTCCCAAGTCTCATCTCAACAGAGTCTGGGGCATTTCTACCCCCGACTCTGCCAAAGGAGCAAGGATTTGTACCACAAAAAATAGTGACAGTGAAAAAGAAAAAGAAAAATTAAAAGTTGACATACCAGAGGAACTTTGACTTTTTCAAATGGAGGATAAGAGGAATAAATTTTTTCACAAATGTGTGATGAAGTTTTAAGATTCATGTTAGAAAAATAGACTTTTGGAAAAAAGATCAGTGTACTCAGTACATTTTTCTGTATAATAAACCCTGTCCTTTTGAATAGGATGTAATCTAATACATTAGAAAAAAGTCCTGAGGCTTTTATTTTAAAGGCAGTGATATTGCTACAGGCAAAGTAATTATAACCATTAACTCCTCAAAACATCAGTGGAGGCTTTGGCATCAAAATCCCAGAGGAATCCCAAATTGCCTAACCAGTTTTAAAATTTTAAGAATTACATTCTTGGAGGAAAAAAAAAGTACTTAGGAGAGAAGGTAATCAGAAGTCTACATTATTTAATGCAAAAAAGTCACAATAATTCAAACTTCTTTTTAAAATTCATTCTGATGTTGCATTGGGGTTTTGTCTTTAGGGTATGTTTTATATAGTTTGCAAATAATTAACATAACCCCTGAACTTTAGGAGCAAACCACCATTTGGGCTATATGATGGAGAATACCACTTTTTATTAACAATCTTTTGCCACAAAGATTACCCCTTTAATAGAATAAACCAACTAGGGGCCAGCCTGGCGGTGTAGTGGTGAAGTTTGCGTGCTCTGCTTCAGCAGCCTGGGGTTCATAGGTTTGGATCCCAGGCATGGAGCTAGCACCACTCGTCAAACCACACTGTGGTGGCATCCCATATAAAATAGAGGAAGATGGGCACAGATGTTAGCTCAGCAACAATCTTCCTCAAGCAAAAAGAGGAAGATGGGCAACAGATGTTAGCTCAGGGCCAATCTTCCTCACAAAAAAAAAATAAATAAATAAAGCAAATCTATTATGAACAAAAACTGAAGCTTTCTTTAATAGAAAATAACTATAACTTGATTCTTACTGTGATTAATTATACTTTTCTGTGATTTGTTGTCCTATATAAGTAATGATAAACTAAAATAAAGCAGTGATTAAAATTGGGTAAGGAAAAAATTCATTCATTCGCTTTATACTTATTAGGTATTTAACTAAATATGAAGGTGAATGTAAATCAGGGTGAATAACTCATTGGTTTACTTGGGACTTTGCTGGTTTTAGCACTGAAAGTTCCATATCTAGAACCTTCCTCTGTCCCAAGCAAACTGAGATGATTGGTCACCCTAAATAAAGTGAAAATATCTTGTAAAATCCCACTCTCAAGAAATCTAGTCTACTAGGAGAGATGAGATATGTGCAATGAAAAATTTAATAAAGTAATAAATAACAGTACTGATAACAACATACTGTCAAAATTAGTACAAATTAGAATTATACAAAATAAGTTATACAGTTTTTAAAAATATTGAATCTGGTGGAGGCAATTCAAGAATTGAGCACCTATGGCGTAGTAAGTTAGTTACTATCTTACCTAGGAAAATTGTATCTTCCCTAGAAAACGACTTCAGAGAGATGTAGTAATTTGCACCAGGTTACTGGGTCAGTAAAGGGCTGGGCTGGAATTTGAACTCAGGTCTTTTGGATTTTGAAATTCACAGGCTTCTCACTGCCCCAGAAGAACTCGATGATCACAATCTTGGCTCTTTTTTTAACATGTGAAGCAGCTGAGGCCTGGACTAGTGGCCTGCACAGAACCCCAGAGCATTGCAGTGACAGAACTCGGATAAGAATCCACGTTTCTTAGCTTATAGTCCAGGGCTGATGACACCAGGGAATGACAGATCATATGGTCTGGAGTAGGCAGTGAAGGCTCAAGTAAAAGAATAATATTTGGGCTGTGTCCCCTTGTTTTTCTTTCCCCCTAAGCCTCTTAGTTGGCATCCTCATCCATCTGGTGCACAGCACCTTTGGAGGGCTAGGTCTGGCCATCTGCCAGACTGGTCTCAGGGTACAACAGTTGTGACCTCTCTGGTTCTAACCCATCATCCTGTCTAGGGGTCTACTCCTGCCTTTAGGCTAGTGTTTGCCTAACGTGAAATCTGTGACATCCTGAAACAGCATCACCTGGGATGTATATCAAAAAGGTTGATTCTCGGAGCCCTACCCTAGACAGTTGAAAGTAGGTCAGGAATATGCATTCTAATTATTTTTCACTATGAAGTTCAAGATACTCTGCTCTAAGGCCAAGCACCCTTTCTTTATCAGTGTTCTAAACTCTGGAGAACATAGGTGCTTTATTGAAGCCCTCAATCTTACCCTGACTCAACTGCTGGGATCCTGCCACCCATGAACATGTTCATTTATCATGCATTCATTCATTCATTCAGCCATTCAACAAATATTTGTTTGATGTCTCCTATGAACAAGTTACTCTGTTCCCCAGATATCCGCATTAGTCCCTTAGTTAAGGCTTTAATCATTGCTCGCTGCCTGGATTCCTTCATGCAGTGCTTCTGGTTTCCTGTTCCTAAATCCTAAACTAAATCCTAAATGCCTGAATGGCCTTTTTGGACATTGCTTTGATTATCTGGCTCCCTGTAGGGTCAGCTCCTACAGTCCTTGAAGTCCTGGTCATGTCAAAACGAGTCAGTGTGCTTCAGATCCCTTCTTGTGCCCTCTCCTCAATGTAAAGGACGTAAATTTTTGTAAGTGATGTAAATCTTATCAGGAATAAACAAGGTATTATAGCAGAACAGGAAGAGAGAGAGAATACCTTTCCTTAGAGGCAGAGAACAGTCCAACAAATTAAGTGAAAGAAACAGGATGAGTTAATTTTGATAAAGGGTGTAATCCACAATAAATATATAATAGTCATGAACCTTTGTGCAATGAATAACATAGTGGCAACGTATAAAAATCAAAAGCTGTTGTAAATATCAAGATAATTTGACAGGAACACAATCAATTGATGCTTTGTTATCAATATATGACAAAGTAGTCAAAAATATAAGGATATAAAATTTTAATAATATAATTAAGCAAAAGGAGTTAGTAAAGAGTTTTCAACTTTGTACCCTACAAAGATAACAGATATCATCTTTTCTTCTTTCTATCAAATATCCATGGAGCATTTACAAAAACTGACTAAATGCTTGTCTTCAAAATAAATTTCTACAAAAATTCCACAAAGTAGAAATCGCATAGGTGACATTCTCTGAGCATGATCCCATAAAAATAAAAAATTAATAAATGTATAAAGGAAAAACAAGACCAAGAAAGATTAATAACCTCTCCTAAATAGTTTTGGATCAAAGGTAACCTCAAAATAAAGTTACAGTTTATTAGAAAATAATTAAAATTTAATACATGTTAAAATTTATGAAATTCTTAATACTACTATATTCAGAGATATAAAGTAAGCACACTAACAACAACAAACCATAAAATAAAACAAAAATATTGAACAACAACTCAAAAAAACCAGACAAATCCTCGGTAAGTATAAATGACAAAAAAATGACACAAAATAAGAATGAAGAAAATTAGAAATAAGAAATAGAAGAGCAGGTATGAAATACATTATTGTTGAATGAATAAGTATATAAAAATTAAAATTTTCAAAGTGTATACAGTCAATAGTACGTAAATAAATTCGTAAACATTGATGAATTGATGACATTACTAGTATCAGGACCCATTCCCCCAGTAGCTGGGTCTTAGAGCACCAGGGAAGTTTGCAAACAGAAGCATTTGTCTTGAATAAACTTGGAAGACTTTGCAGGTCACATAATAGCCACTGGAGTCAATTACTGCCAGGTCTAAAACTGCCCCAGAGAGTGAACGTTTTAGGAACATTTTATTCATTGGCTAAAATTACATCATCTCCACTCTTCTCCCAGTCCTGCCCTATCCCATCACCTCAACAATTCTCCTAATGAAAGTGGCTGTAGGAGAATAAAGGTAGATGTTTACCTGCTCTAAGGGCTTCATCTTCACTATCATGCAGTGCCAGGTCAGGAAAACGGAAACCACTCCAAGTATGAGAACAGAGAGGGATTTATACAGGGAATCCAGTTACAAAAGTGTTGGAAGGACTGGAGAGCGAAAAAGGGGAAAGTGGAATAGCACAGGAGCCCATGTTCTTCTGCAACTACACTCCTGTGTCCCACACTGCCATGTAGCCACCTCAGGAGACCCTTGTCATTTGCTGGCTGTCACCTCTCCATGAGCCTCCACTCTCCTGCTGCTACCACTATCACTGCTGGAAGCCCCAGAACTACTTCACAAGCCTTCAATTATCCAGAGTCACATGCGGTCATGTGTGGCTCTCACTGCCATTGTGGGAACTAAACACGCTACTGCAGGAGCCCATATTTGGCTTCGTGCTGCTGCTGCTGCTTGAAGCTCCACTAGCAGCAGAATGGTTTCTACCTTCTTCCCATTTTCTAATCCGGTACAAGTGTCTTCTTTTGGCAGAATCTAAGCAGAACCCAAACGGCAAGGACGTTTATAGTTAACTTCCCCTTTCCATTTTGTATTTCATCTTTTTTCAATCTCTCTCATAAATCTTAGCATAGGTTTATCTTACTAATCTTTTTAAAGGATCGGTCTTTATTTTTTTTAATCAATATTCCTCTTTCCTCTTTTTCATTGATTTTTGAGCTTACCTTCATAATGCATTTTCTAATTTTTTAAATTGAATTCTTATTTCATTTGTTTCTAATTTCCTTGTTTGTATATTTACTATAACCATAAACTACAGCTATAATTCACTTTAGCTATATACCACATATTTTGGTCTATAGTGATTTTAATGCTGTCAGATCTTAGTAGTTCCTGATTTCTCTGTGATTTCTTAACTCGGATGTTACTTAATATTCTTTTTAAGTTTTAAACATATGGGATCTGTTAAACTATCTTTTTGTCATGATGACTAATTTTCTAGTGTTGTGATTAGAGAAAGCAGACTGTAAGATGCTGATTCTTTGGAATTTATTAAGACTTCCTTTTGGCCTAGAACATGGTCAACTTTTGTTCCATGTGTGACCAAAAAGAATGTGTATTTTCTGCTTACTTCATGTAAAGTTAAGTATGTACTGTACAAGCACCAAAGTTCAGCTTCTGCCATAATCCACTATTCAATTTCAGCTTTAGCCGCAGCCTTTGGAAATCCCAAAGTAGAATGCCAATTTAAACATGATTTCTATCAACCTTGAGTTTTGAGATAAATGATCTCTTATCACACAGACTGCCATCATATCTAATCAGCACAACAACATCTGTAATATAAATTTGGCACATCATTTGGACTTAGTTTTAATTTATTACCATTAAAATACAGGTCAGATACTGGCGTGAACTTGGAGGAAAAAAAACTCCTTATGTACTTTACATATTGAAATTCTAACAGTTGTTTGGGATATAATTGTATATTTATTATTGCAAATGTCAATACTGTGATAATAATTGATGATTGTGAAAGCTGTTAATTTTTTGCACAAAAAACAATTATTAAGACTTTTCAAATAGTTGAATAAATAGGCAAATATATTGGGAATTAATAGAAATATTATATAAGTAAGTCTATTAGCAAGATAACTTTAAGATGACCATTATATTCTTTTTGAGTTAAACTGTTTATAAAAATTTAAATAAAAATACAAGGCAGAATAATGGAGTTGAAAATAGGATAATTCTTTGTCTCATTCAGTTGTTATTAGAGAGGAAGGAAAGCTTAAGACCTTGGGAGTGACATCACCAGCGACAATGCTCTATACAGGATGAGCTAGCCAAAAATCATCTTTCTTCCTCACAAAAATCGATTGTAACTAAGTGTACTGGGTTGAATAATGTCCCCCAAAATATTCATGTCTAACCAGAACCTCAGAATGTGACTTTCTTTGGAAATATGGTCTTTTGCAGATGGAGTAAGTTGAGATGAGGTCATACTGGATTAGAATGGCCCCTAAAGCCAATGACTGGTGTTCTCATAAGAAGGCCATGTGAAGAAATACAGACACGGGCAGAGGGAAGATGGCATGTGGAGACAGAGGCAAAGAATGGAGTGATGCAGCTACAAGCCAAGGAACACCAAGGATTGCTGGCAAACCACCAGAAGCTAGGAGAGGGGTGAGAAAGGATTCTGCCCTAGAGCTTCAGAGAGAGCATAGCCTCGCTGACACCTTGGTTTCAGACTTCCGGCTTTCAGAACTGTAAGAGAACAAATTTCTATTGTTTTAAGCAACCCACTTTGTGGTACTTTTTTACACTTGTCCTCGGAAACTAATACATCAAGTATCTATTTCATCTCACAGATGTACAAAGTAGCGACTAAAGGAGAAATCCAGTAACTAAGTTAAGAAATTATTATTTCTGCCCCCAAATTTCAGACATTTAATATTAGACTATGACTTTTTATGATTAAACTGGAATACTAATTATATTTTATTTGAAACATTTAAGATTTCCTTTTGTGTTCCAGAAGTTCTCTCTATGTTGACTGATTTTAAGTTTTGCCCAAATATTGGTTTAAATACTTAGCCATTCAGTCCAATCTATTGCAACTGTGGAAGCTGAAAGAATCTGAAAGTGTGAGCCCCAGTGCTCTTAGGCATTGAGAGTAACCCCTCGGTGGAAAAACACTGCAGAAAGGGAATGAAGGCCAATTAGCAAAGTCACTGAATGCACCATGCCTCCATACTGTTGGAAAGGTGATAGGAAGACATTGAGGCAGTTTTGATCAGAAATTTGATCCTTGAGGCTGCTGGGAAGTTCATTACTTTCATTATTTGCATTTATCTGTAGTAAGTAGACATCAGCTCAGATAGTCTTCATAAATCCTTCTGATATAAGTGGATGTTAGGAAAGAAGAGTGGGCATAGAACAGGCCATTGCTTTACTTTCTAAGCATGCATGGGTTGGGTTCACAGGGCTGCTGCTTCTGGGCTAAAGCAATTATCAGAGGGAGCAGCAGGAGGAAGCTCACATCATGACACCCACAGTTTGTTGCCTTCCCTCAGAAATAACAATGTTCATAGAGATTCTCTAACTTTCTCAGTTCACACCACACTTAGAGTCTCAGTAATTTTTTCATAAAGCACGTAGGCCAAAAACGTACGTAACAGTTCCATTTACTAAGTAGTCAGGTCCAAATAACTTAATAAGCATTTATATTCTAACAACATAGTGCCTGTTGGGCATTGAATAGCTTCTCAACCTTTGAAGTCACATTGGATACTGCAACCGTCATTTCTTATTTCATGTTGATTTTCATGCAGTACTTGCTTTTTTTCATAGCAACTGCTGAAAACCCAGCTTAGCAAAACATGATGTCATCAAAAGGAATGCAGTGATCTAATGATGAAACTGAGCTATCTCAAGCTAGTAGTTCACCTGGTGTCCAACAGATGTTACAGAGATTCCGTTGAGAATGTAAAATATCCCATGGCACTGGTATAAATTTGCTGTGGTGCCCTGGTGCACCGTGGCACACAGTTGAGAACCCCTAGGATGTACACAAGGAAATACTTATGACATCAATTGGGCCAAGGTCATGATTCAGTCCTGATGTGGTCCAGACCTGTCCTCTGCCTTAAAGACTATCCCTTCATCCCTAATCAGTAAATACACACTGTGGGGTGATCCCAAGAGAGTGTGTGGTGTGTTTGTGCAATTCATCAATGCCTGCCTGATGGTAAGCTCTCAAAAGATCGTGGCTTTCATTATCATCATCAGTCTTTGCTAATACAAGCACAGAAGCACACAAACTCCTAATGCCCTGATTGTATATGCCCTTATCAGGTACAGAGGGCCTTTTTGTTTGTTTCTTTCTTTCCTGATGGTTAAGAAAAATGGTTCACTGGTAATTGGGGAATGTAGAGAATATGATTGAGATGGATTGTCTGAAGGTGAAAACATGACCAGGTTCATCTCCACTTGATGATGCACATGTGAGCAGGCATCACTGGCCCCTTTTCACCATCCTTCTCTCCTGATTTCCCAGCTCTGCCAAAAGCAGTTATACAGATAAAGAGTCATGTGCAGACCTATAGAGAAGAATGGCAGGAGGCAGAGAAGGTGGGAATCAGGGGAGGTGGGGACAGGAAGTCAATGGCAAAAAAAGAGAAAATATCAAACAGAACACAGATGAAGTTGCAATGCCAAGACACCGAGAGAGGGCTTTGGGGATAAAGATTTTTGGGAGTAGAGAGAAATAAATGAGGATGTTTTATATATATATATATATATATCCTCATATATAAATAATTATTTATATGGAGATACAATTATTATCTAATAATTAAATGGTTCTATAATAACATATAATTATATAAAAATTATTTATACGAGGATATAAATTAATCTATGTATGTATAATTTTCCACCTAGAACTACTATACTCTACCCCATTGGGCTGGGAATTGGTGAGACTTCAGTTCTTATCTGAACTCTATCGATAGCTAGTTATGTGACCTTAAATAACATACTTACATCTAAGAATATGGTTTAATTGGTAGACAATTTCTAGAGTTCCTCAATAGGATTCTTTAAGAAATCTTGTCAATCATTCTTTTATTAAAAAATACTGATGGAATTATTCCTGTGTACTCAGATTGTGGTTGATTTCAGGGATGTAATAGTGACTATACTGGTGAGGAAAAAGAGAGGTCCTTGCCTTGGAGGAGACTAGGGTGAAGGCATTCTTATCTTTTTCTTCCGGGACGCTGTCTTGGTCTTTGGAGAAGAGATTAGGCCCGATGGATGAGAAATGTCAGCAACATCTAGCAAGGTGGTGAATGACCCTCAGAACCCTTCTAGGGGCTGACCCCGATCTACTTCTGAGAGTGAAGACTTGTCTAAAGTGGTGATTTTGGGGACTCGCTAGACCTGTATGTCTTTAGATAACATTGATTTGGTAATGAGATTCAGAATGTTGGGATGATAAAATTCATTTGAAAGATGGTAGCAAGAAAGGCAGTTCTAGCTGCTCTCCAAAATCCGTCTTCTCTTTCTCTTCCTAGGCATGCAAATAGACTACATTTTCCAGCCTCCTTTGCAGATAGAAGTAGTTACGTGGCAAACTTCTAGTCAATGGAATGTGAGTAGAATGACCTATGAACAATTCACACTCCTCCATGATCTTTCTCCTTCTTGAGGCATGGTAGAGATAACCACAGAAACATTGAGAGCCACACACTAAAGATGGCAGAGCCATAGGATAGAAAGGCCTTGGTGCCTGAATCATGCCTTGGAGAACGTATTATTCAGGAGGAGAGAGAGAGAGAGGCAGAGAGAGAGAGACAGAGAGTGAGAGACAGAGAGAGAGAGAAAAGGATAGATTTTAAGGAATTTGCACATGTAATTGTGGGAGCTGGCAAGTCCAAAATCTGCAGTGTAGGTGGGTAGGCTGGAGACCCAGGAATTGATGATGCAGCTCAAATCCAAAGACAGTCTGCTGGCAGAAATACCTCTTCCTCTGGGACATTAGTCTTTTTCTCTTAAGGCTTTCAACTGATTGAATAAGGCCCACCCACATTATGGAGGATAATCTGCTTTACTGATTTAAATGTTAACCTTATCTAAGCCAAATTGACATAAAATTAACCTTCACAGAGGGCAATCACCTGTTTATTAGGGATAACTCCTTTAAAACATAGGTTTTTGAGAAATAACTTCTATAGCATTTGAGCCATTATATTTATTCTTGTTACCAGCATCTAACATTACCTTAATTAATAGACTTTTTAAAATCCACCAATTACTTTTTGCAATTTCAATTTATTTATTTGCAAACACTTTCATATTTGTACTGACTTCCTGATGTGGAGGGCTAGGAAAGGGGCAATTTTATAAATCTAATAAATAACAATGATGATGATTTATTGGATCCTGCCCTGGGAATGTATTTAACACCTCAGGGTGGCATTATCTGCAGTGGGTCACCAGTAAGCACAAAGAGGCAATCCATTACTAATTGGTAGCCTAGTGGTTCAAGGAAGTTAATGCCCCTTCTAAAGTGATTTGCTCCTATAGAGTAATTGATTTATTGGCATTCCATGTCTGAACATTTGTGAAGCCCTTGGTGCTAATCAGAATAAACGTGGTGAACCTAGTCTTTACTAAACTGCCAATGACATTTTACATGCCCCCCTTTTAGATGCAAGGCCTCCAAATTCAGTAATTTACAGCATGTTTTACGGCACATGAAAACATTTACTTTTCTGATGTGAGCTGTTGTGAAGGGTAGTATTTTCCACAGGAAGGTAATGAGATACATAACAAAAAGTCAGTGACCAAATGGTTCATTATTTAAAGAGAAATGAGGGTGCATAACAGAAAAGATAAGGGCCAAGATGGATGCCATATTTGTAAGATCATGATGTTTTCTATCATCTGCTTTGTGCAAGGCTGAGATGATAACGCTGAGGTTTTACATCATTTAAATTAAATTGTCAGCTCAACTCCTTAGACAGAAGCTTTCTCTGAACCATTCAGTATGCTGTTAAGATTGCCCAGAGATTTCCACAGTGACATGGAACCACTACTTGCCAGCCACTGAATTTGTGTGAACACATGTTAATCCTGAAATAATTCCTTTCTTTTCTTTCCCTCAGTCTGTTGGGTCAAGTCTCACTTCTGAACCTAGCTGTTACATGGACCTCATAAGTGGCAATGCAGACACTGAAGACAGTTGGAGATAGAGCCCACTATCCTGGTGGGGAAATCACTTAAATAATAGGTTGATTCAAAGGACCTTTTGTTCTCTGGTGTCTGTGGAGGCACAAGTGGAAAAACCAAATCCACATTCCTCTTCTAGCCAAAAAAAGACAATAGCCAAAGCATTGTGGTCAAAGCTCATGATACATTAAAAATAATTCTTTTTCCAAATTGTTGACCTCAAAAATGGGGGTTGTGGTGTATGTAGTGTGTGCTTCTCAGTATGGTTCCTGGGCCAGCATCATCATCATCACTTAGGAACTGATTAGAAATGCAAGTTCTTGGGCCCCACTGGATCTACATCGGAAAGTCTGGGAGTGGGGCCCAGAAAGCTGTGTTTTAACCAGCTCCACAGGGAATTCTGATGCATGCTCAAGTTTCAGAACAGACTTCGCACTTAGATGAAGCTAGGTTAGAATGCAACTCTATCATTTAATATATGTCTGATCCCGAGGAAGGTACTCCCTCTCCCCACTCCCTTTTTATCTTTTGTATGTTATTTTAAAAAATAACAGTGCATGGTAAAAAATTAAACCACATAAAGATCTTAAGATGAAAAATAAAAGTTTCCCTTCTCCCAGCGCCTCTCCCCAGAGGTAAACACTTTGAACGAATTCCTTTTTTAACGTGTTTTTCTGGTGTTTCATAGTATTATTTTAGGGGCCAGCCCGGTGGCACAGTGGTTAAGTTTGCACGCTCTGCTTCGGTGGCCCAGGGTTCACTGGTTCAGATCCCGGGTGCGGACATGGCACTGCTTGGCAAGCCATGCTGTGGTAGGTGTCCCACGTATAAAGTAGAGGAAGGTGGGCACGGATATTAGCTCAGGACCAGTCTTCCTCAGCAAGAAAAAGAGGAGGATTGGAAGCAGATGTTAGCTCAGGGCTAATCTTCCTTAAAAAAAAAAGTATTATTTTAGATAATAAGCATACAATTATACTCCTTGGTTTATTCACCTTATATAAAATCCGTTAATATCTCACTCTGAAAAATGAAGAATTTGGCTCAGTTATGCCATGTGATATCACCTGATTTGTTATACTATTGTTTTCACACAATCTAGGTTTATACAACTTAATTCTGTAACTATAAATGTCTTTGACTTTGCCTTTACAGTAATTCTAAAATATTAAAGCAAAGAAAACAGCCCTTGAAGTATTAGATTTATGTAAATATATATTATTCACTACAGGGGATTCCTCCTATAGAAAAATCCATGTCACCAAACTTGAGAGAAGATTTTAAAAGCATCAAATTCCAGTGCTTCTTTCAGACCAAAGTCAACTGCCATTGTTTCTTCTATCAAGTTTTCATATATAATGTTCCTGTTTTTTTTGCTAGAATAACTTTTTTCGGGATTTTTCATACAGTTATGTAGGTGGCAAATTGTCTACATTTTTGCATGTCTGAAAATGTATTTTATTCTTACACTTGTAGTTTGGCTAAGCATAAATTATAGGTTCCTAATAATTTTCCCTCAGAGTTTTAAAAGCATCATATTCTTGGAGTTCTGAAATTATGATAATTCACCTCTCACCATGGTTCCTGCTGCCCAATTCCTCTCACACAGCTAACTGCTACCTCTCTCATATGTATCCTTCCAGAGTTATTTTATGAATGTACTACTAAATACACATGTACTAGTAAATAATACCCTTTTTGTTCTTTGCCTCTTCTTTTTTTATGTTTTACAAATGGTAGTCTACTTTTTTTCTTATTTAACATTGTACCTTTGCAGTCTCTCCAGATCATTACCTGAAAGACCTCCACATTTTTTTTTTGACAACTGTATAATATTTTTTATATGGATGCGCCTTATTTAACCAGTGCCTCTTTGAACATTTTAAGTGTTTCCAATCTCTTGTAATCACAAACAATGCCACAGCGAATAAGAATGCACAAATGTCTGTAGGATAAATTTCCAAAAGTCGTCCTGTTGCTTCAGCAGATATGTCAATTTGTAATTTTGGTAAATATTGCCACTTCACCTCCATGGAGGTTTACCAGTTCATACTCTCAGCAGCAACAGATGAGAAAACTTTTTTCCTCCCATCAGTCCAACAGAGCATGTTATCTAACTTCAGTCTCACCAATCTGATAGGAAAACTATTGTATATCACTTTTATTGCGAGTGAGGTTGAGCCTTTAAAATATGTTTCAGAATGATTTGTATTTCCTTTTCTGTGAAGTGTATGTTCATAGTCTTTCCTACTTTTCTATTGAGTTGTTGATGTTTTCCTCTTGATTTGTAGGAACATTTTATGTATTAGGGAAATTAACACTTTATGGTATAAATTGCAAATATTTTTCTAAGTTGCTAATTTGTCTTTTGGCTTTGTTTTTAGTGTTTTTTTTGCTAAGTAGATTGCTTATAAAAAATGTAGGTATAAATTTTTCTCAGTATTTTCTTTCATGGCTTCAGGATTTTTAATCTTTAGAAAGGCCACCCCCGGGGTCAGCCCCATGGCCGAGTGGTTAAGTTTGCAGGCTCTGCTTCAGCAGCCCAGGGTCTCAATGGTTTGGATCCTGGACACAGACCTAGCACCAATCATCAAGCCGTGCTGAGGCAGCATCCCATATAGCACAACCAGAAAGACCTACAATTAGAATATACAACTATGTACTGAGGCTTTGGGGAGAAGAAAAAAAAGAGGAAGATTGGCAACAGATGTTAGCTTAGGGTCAATCTTTAAAAAAAAAAAAAAGAAAGAAAGAAAAGCCACTCCCCTCTAAGATTATGAAAGTATTCTCCCATCTATTTTCAGTTTTATTTAATTTTAAAATAAAAATATCTTTTCAAGTTGGAATTTACCTTGGTTTAAGATGTTAAGTATGGATCCGATTTTATTTTAGTTTTTAGATGGCTACCTAATTGTCGAACTAAAATTCAGAGTAATCCATCTCTTCCCTATGGATTTAAGCTATCACTTTTTTTCAAAAAGAAATTTCCATATGTGGTTGGTCTACTTCTATCGTGCTCCACTGATCTTTTGTTTTATCTTTATAAAATATTTTAATATCTGGTAGTGCTAGCTCCTACTTATTTGTGTCTATTTTCTGAGTTTTTATATATAATCTTGCTTTATTTTTTCCAAATGAAGTTTAGAATCTGTTTATGAGTTGCAAATGAAGTTTCTGTTATTACTCTTAATGAGATCTATGTCTGTTTTGGGGAATCTGGATTTTCCTCACACTCTATTTTGCTTTTCTTTTAGGCCCCCGTACCTAACCCAGGGGCCCCGGACAGACAGGGGTTTCTTTTCTTTAGAGTTCAGTTCTCAGTGTTGGCGGAGCACCAGAAGTCTCTGATGTCTCCTCCCTGTGTTGCTGTTACTGACCAGCTATGTTGATCCTTCTGGGCCCACGCCTGATCTTTGTGGGTGCCTCTTCTGGGTTTGAGTTCCTCTGGCTGTCCTTTGCAAAGAGCCGCTCCTATCACTTGTGTTTTGGGCTATGGCTCCCTCTGCTTAGTTTTCTCCATTGGTCTGGTTCTAGCTCATTTCAATTTTCTAACATTTCCTCAAAGTTTCTGGTTCACTCTTGGTTTCTTTTCTTGTTTATATGATAGCTATACCTTGAAAAGCAATCCTTCTCCTATTATCTTCAGTATAACAGACCATGATAATTATAACTATCACATAATATGCTGCTCACCCTTCTAAGCCTTAGCACTCATCGTCTTCTAAGTGCTTTACACATATTAACTAATTTAGTTCTCACAAAGCTCTGTGATGGAGAAACTATTATTTGTATTTTGTAGATGAGTAAACTAAAGTAGGGAAATAGTATGTACATAACTAGGAAAATGCACCATGAACTTGGGCATTTGAGGTCTCAAGTCGCTGCTTATAACCACCATGTTGTACTGTCTCTCACTATCCAAAAGCTACAAGTTTTGGTCCCTTTACTTAGACTCACTGGATCTCAGTTTCCTTATCTTCAGGATGGAATTAGTAATATCTACCTCCCAGTTCCATTGTGGGAATAAAATGTTTCGCACAGCATTTTGCACACAGAGCACTCCATAAAATTTAGCCTTTATACTTTAAGATTTGGCTTCAGCTTGCAGTCACTCGAGACTTAGAATTCCAAGGGTCTTTTATCCCCCATGGTAGACTCTTCTTATTGAAAACTGAGTATTCAATCATTTGAAGAGCATTTTCATTAATATCATGCGATCACAGGCATTTTCCCTCAATTTTGCCATCCTCACTGATATTAAGGCTATATTTAGCTCCAACTTTCTCACTCTGACAGAATGTGTTTACATATTTCCCTGTTTAATTTTAGTATTTTACATTTGTGTGTGTTATTATTGCTTTTTATCTCCCATGATTTTGTTTCCTCCTCAAAGTCAATGAGGTAATTTCTTCAAGATAAAGTAGCTCACTCTTAGATTTTTAATGGGCGTTGAGAAAAGTACTGAGATCCCTTCTGGTGTATGGAAAGGTGTCCATTTCACTGACAGACACCTTCCTTGTTGGAGAAAATTGCACATGCTATGTGTCTGTCTCTCTAATTTACAGCTAGGGCACCCAAGGAGCTGGGCAGGAGGTCATTTGGCTAAACTGAAATAATATTCCCAGTTTTCTTGCTGCTTGCTTACATAACATGGCCCTTTCAATCTTCTCAATACTTCGCTTCATATTATTCCAGCTGACTTGACCTTACTTCTTGTTTGCTGTGAATTACTCCAGGCCTCTTTTCTTTCATCAGGGGAGTGGAAGCCGGCTCACAAATCCTGCCCCAAATGTCTCTTGTTCTCTATGATCTGCCTTCTAAGTTCTGTGTTTCTAGGTTCATCTGCCAACGCCAGTCTTCAGATCTCCCAAGTCTTGAGAAAATTCCTTGTGGGGCTTGTATCTTTCAGCATAGAGCTCAGGTACAACAAGGCCCAATGTTTGTGATCCATTGTGAAAGCTAATGCTTTCTGTGTATCGCATATTTTGAGGTAAACCGTACTACTTCTCAGATGTAATGATTTTCTTTTTAAATATTTCTTTCTTTTTAAAATTGAGATATAATTTACATATAACATTGTGTAAGTTTAAGATGTATGATGTATTGATTTGATACACTTATATATTGCAATGTAATTACCACTGGAGCTGTAGCTAACACCTCCACCATGTCACATAATTACCATCTCTTTTTTGTGGGGAGAACATTTAAATTTCTTAGCAATTCTAAATCCATCCCTTCCTCCTCATGATCCCAGATCTCGATTATTACCAGTCTCCTGACTGGTCTTTCTTAAATCCAGTCATCTATGCTGTTGGCAGGGTGGTTGGGCTCAAATGAAAATGCCTCCATTGTTCTTCCACTCTGTGCTTAAAATTAACCCTTAACACATCACCCCAGATGATGGCCAAATATTGTAACACAGCATTCAAGGCCCTGTGTTATCTCCCTTTGTCTACATCTCTACTCTCATTTCTTCCTACTCCTTACCTCACACTTCATACTTCGATCTCAGGGCAGTTTAACTCACTTGGCCTTTTCTCTGTCCTTTCTCTCTGCAATACCTTTGTCTGGCGAAATCCTACTTTTTCAGATTGATCCAAGCATTACTTCCTCTCTCTGATGCCCTCAGAGAAGTAACCACTTTTCTGTGTTCCTTAAACACACTGGACAGATTTTGACAATTGTACTTACTACATTGTTTTATACTGATTTCCTCATGGATCTGACTTTCCTCTCTTAGTGAATTAGCTCCTTAACACAAGGGATTGTGTCTTATTCATTTTATTTCCACAGTGACACAAGGTAGGTGCTCAAGAAACTTTGGTTGAATTAATGACTAAAGGTATGGATATGTTTTTTAATCGTATGTATATATTGTCTCCTGTTTGAGGCCCCTGGGAAGCCGTTTCTCTCAGATCTTAATAGGAGGAAAAGCTGAGCTTCTCTTGTGAAATAGACTTATCTTTATCCTATTGATAATATCATACGACGAGTCGTAACCTTCATCAGACTTTAAAGTCTATTTCTCTGCTAAGATATGAGCTCCATGAGGTCAGGAACACATCCCTCCTGATCACTATTCTATTTCCACCCCCAGCTCAGTGCCTAGTACAGAGAGGGTGTTCACTAAATGTATAGAAGTAGTAAACTCCATATCAAATTCCGAACTATAGTATATAAGAGGGGAGGCCATGAAGGTGGCTGTCTTAGGCTGAGTTCCCCAGAAGCAAGCCTGAGACAAGAATTTGTGTGACAGTGATTTAGTAGGAACTGTTTCTCAGAAAAACCACTAGGGAAGTGGGACCAGGAAGGGAAAGAGGTCAAGCAAGTGTATGGTATCAATGTACCACAGGGAAAGTTCTGGTAACAGTACATAGGACACACTTCAGAGTTGTCCAATCAACTCCAAGTCCAAGGGGGCTGGAGTATTTATATTTGTCCTCTCCACCAGTCAGGCATAGCTTAGGGGCTTTGGAGGGAGGACGTGAATCTTTAGGTACTTCCAGCTTTTCATGCACACAGGCAAAGCAGGTTCTGACAGCTGCAAGGCTGTCGGCCAACAAAGTCACACAGGTGCTGGCTGTTGGGAGAGAAAGCGCACCTACCAGGAGCAGGTGTTCACGAAAATAGTGTGGGCACAGCACTGTCAATATATGCTATAAAGATTATTGTCTAAATCTAGACATGGAAGTTTTCTACAGGACTCTGGATCACTCAGACCATGCAGGGATCACTCCTAGATCGCTCCTGCAAAGCCAAATGGCACTGACTCGACCTGGAGCAGGAAGAGTAGGAGGGATGGGGCCAAAGTTCAGTGAAGGCATACTGAATATGAAAAATTTGTCATGTTGCCATCAGTTACGAAACCAGGTCCCTTCAGTTGGGGTCATGAGATCACAAGAGTGCCAAAGATGATTAAGCTTAAGTTTTAAGGCAAAAGATTTGCCTATTCTCCCATAGAATCAAAGCCCCTGGCTTAGAGCAAGGAGACCGTGTGGTATAAATAATCTCCATTAGGAAGCCCTCAGGTATATGAAAATCCAATACCTTCACATGCTGAGGTCAATCACTTTAGAGGGTGTACAAATCACCTGATCATCATATTAAAATGCAGATTCTGACTTAGCGGGTCTGGACTAGGGCTTGAGATTCTGCATTTCTACACGTACCCAGGTGATACTAATGTTGCTAGTCCAAAGAACACACTTGGAGTAGCAAGGTCCTGGGGCACACTTAAAAATAAAAATATAACACAACAAAACCAAGCACAAAAAGAACCTAAATATGTGATTTGAAGTTTAGAAAGAAAGAAATTCAAGGGAGACTGCTACCACCTTTTCTTTTAGTTTTATTCAATGTCCCAGGGACTGCTGATCTTCTTGTTTCCCAGAAGAGAGACTCTAAGAAAAGACGTTCTCAGGGAACCATTAATATATGAAGTTAAAAGCCACTTAGTGGACCATCTGTTAATATATCCCCAGCCAGAACAAGCAAACTGAGTTATTAAGATTATAGTTTAGCAAGTTGTGTTCTGTAGTCTCCATGTTACACGTCTACAGGGACTCAGAAACGGAAATGATGCAAAAGAAGTCTTAGAGTTTGCCTTCTTCAAAGTGGGTGAAGGCTTATGAGGATGAAGCCTCCTATTTCATAGGAGCTACTTTGCTCTCTAACTCTGATACTAAAGTAAATTCTCCATCATCACTGTGACCTTTGTAGGCTATGCCTGGGTTAATATGTAATCATTATTCTGGGTAACTAAGACTAAAGGGAGGAAAACTGGCCATATGCCACATATTATTCTGAGTTCCTCTAAATTCTCCCACTCCTAAGCCCACTCACTGGTTTTTGTCTCTTTTCCGTAAACATTGATCACAGTGGCTTGAGCCACATCCATTGTACATGGAGAGGACAAGCATGCCTATTTTTGCCCAGAGGCCCTACTCAGAAACAATGACTTATATAGAGAACAGAAGGGCACTGAAGCCATCTGAAGTATGGAGAGAAATAGAGGACAAACCATGACTCATGGATTTGGGCAGATGAGCTTAATTATTTGGTTGGGGAGTTGTTCTGGATTGTTTGTGTCAACTGGCTCCACCACCACTCCTGTCTAAGATGGGGAAATATGTTTCCCAGAATCTTCTTTGCTGTATGATTCTGGGTTAGAGTTTGCTAAGGAGAGGTACTCTTGTGAAATTTTGAAGGTAGAAATGAAATAGAAGCTATACTTCTTGGGGTGTGGTAGAACTTAGATATAGCAGTTTTGTGAAATGCAGTGGATTTCACTGATTTGGCAGCTTCACAGATTTTTTCATGAGCTCCCACATTGGTGGCCAGGATGAGGGCTTCATGGATTTCCTCACTTTCTGCTTCTCAGCCCACTTCACTTCAATGTTTTAAGTGAAGTCCTAAGACCGTCCATCCTCTGGCTACAGCCCCTTCCAGATCTTCACTCCCCCAATTCCTTCCATGTTTGTTTAAGTCTTGATTTCCATGTTAAACTCTCTATTCTTGTAATAAATGTGGTGCCTCTGTTTTCCTGACAAAACCCAGAATGGCACAAGAGTTCTTGACTTTATTGGATTTCTAGTAGACTAGAAAGATATTTAAATGTTTTGATGGACCTCATTGGTGATGAGTGTGTAGTATCATTCCTCATCTTCATTTTATCACTTCCCCTCTCTTCTGCTGGGCCAGAAGTGTAACATAGTGTGTTCCTGAAGAAGCAGACCCTCAGATGGAGTTTAATGTGCAGGATGTTTATTAAAGAGTGCCAATGGGCTAAATATTTGTGGAAAGGAAAGGATGGAAGCAGAAGCGAGTAAAGAAGTCAACTTCAATGCAGGCCCAAGGGCAGGTGTGGCCAGCTCTGTGGGGAGGTCTGGAGGATATAGAACCCTTCATAGTTGTCCCTGTTTGAGCAAAGATGGCCAGACCTTAATATTCTGACACTGATCAGTCATTGGATATAGGCTGCTGCAGGAAGGAACATGAAATTGGATGAGGAGGCTCTTTTCAGGTGAAGCAGTCCCAGACAGGGCTGCCAGCTGATGGCTGGTATAACAGCATTCCCAGAAGCTAGGGAAACAAGTGCTTCCTTGAAGAGGGGTTTTGGTGGTACATCATAGAGTTTGCCCCAAGAAGTAAGTTGGGCTGTGTTATAAATCAATGTTGGAGCTATTGTTGGGAGTGAGGAAAGGAGAATGGGATTTGTGGTAGAGGGCTCAACATGCTTGAAGTTCTGAAAGACAGAGAATGCTTGATATTCTGAAAAACAACAAAAGTCCCATCTGACTAAAGCATGAGGTAAAAGAGATTTGCTGACATTCCAGAAAGACAAGAGATGATTCTTCAGAACTCAGGGTATGGATCTAGATGTTGATCATGTCTGTGGTCAACTTGATGTTGGGAACTGGAGTAAAAGTTGTCTTTCTAGAGGCCAACTCAGACCATCAGCCCCATCTTTGTTACCTCCAAGATGACCACATCACTTTCTATTCCCCAACTCTCTCTGCCAGGGTGTTCAGTAGGCACAGGACCACTAATCTTGGTGAATTCCTCCAAATTCAATGTGTTTCTTCATCTGCTTAATCAACTGCTTGTCACTGACTATATGCTTCCCAACAGAGACCACCCTGGGATGTGGCTCTGATGTGGCACTTCTCAGTGCTTTCTGGGATTCTTGTTTTCATCATGTGCATCTCACACACTTTACTTTAGCTTTTGCTGACAACCACCCTTACCTTTAATTAAGAATGTTTTCCTTGATGCAATTCAAGAGGTCTGACCTCCTTGCTTGCTCTAAGCCTTTTCTATTTTCCTTTTACTTCATTCAGTTCCTTAGACACATAGGTTGTGTGATGTAGTGGAAAGAACATGGGCTTTGGATTCAGACAGTCCTGGAACAGAATGCCAAGAGCCTCACTTTCTACTGATATGATCTTGGACAATTAGCCTAACCTCTCTGAGCATTAGTTTACTTATTTGTGAGATAGGGAGAAATGTTGCAAAGATCAAATAAAATGATGTGTGCAGGGAAGTGTCAAAATGGCAGCATAAGCAGACTCTGAACTCACCTCCTCACACAGACACACAAATTTAGAACTATTGTGGGAACAATTACCCCTGAGAGAGAACTGAAAACTGGATAAAAAGAACCCCCACAACAAAGGACAGTCCTGATTGAGGTGGAAGAGGCAGAAATTCCTTCCTGGAGAGAAAAAAAGCCACCTTCACAAGCAATGGCACTTCATGGATGGCCAGGAGCAATCCTAAAGTATGCAGCCTTCCCTGGAGGAGTGGGAGACCTGAGCAGGGGAGCATTACTGCTATAAGCATCATTTGCATAACCAAGACGAATGTTCTAATATCTGGTTTTGCTGGCCATTAACTACAATAGGGAATACACCTGGAAGAGCTATTGGACATAAGGGAAAAAAAAGCCAGCTCTTAAGGGGCCCATGCACAAATTCACCCATTTTAGAAAACAACCTAAAATCACCAGGAAGAATGGTGCACAATCTTTTGGTGAAAAGAGACTCACCTGTTAGGCTCTGGGTGCATCTCAGTGAGAGGTGAGACCTCTCCAGGGACTGAGACATTGGCAGAAGCCATAACTGTGACCTAGTACAAGCGTGCTAACACAGACGCTGGCAGACACCACTGGAGTTCTTCCCCTGGCCTGTGAGTCCAGGGTCTTCCCCACTCACTAGAGCGCTGATTTAATCCAGCTCAGACAGGGCAGGCAGCCCTCAGTAGGGGCTGGCCCCACCCAAGAGCAAGCTCTCAGGCAACTTGTGGGCCTGCAGAGGCTTGGTGCCTGGATCCTCTGCAGCGGAGCAAGTGGTTCCACCTCTGTGGGGCAGGGAGTGCATGAGGAGCAGGTGGAATGTGTGAAGCGTGGGTGGAGTGTGTGGGGCCTCTGCAGTAGGACAACTTAGTTGGTTTCAGGGGGTCAAGGTACATATATGGGGCAGGACTGTGTTGATGGTGTGTGTGGCCCTGTAGCAGGTCAGCAGGTCTTTTCAGCTGCAGAAGCCTGGTACTTCTCAAACAGCCACATGGGAGATCAGCTCCACCTTCCAAAGTCTGAAATAATTGGGTGCTACCATGCCTGGGGCTAGCCCCACTCAGTTGCAATCCTGAGAAAGGTGACAACAGCCTTGCAACCCTGAGGCCTATGGCTATTTTAAGCCCCTGAGCCTAGCAACCAGCTGCACTGGGTGCCTACTCACTTAACAGAAAAACTGCAACAGAAATGTGCTATTAGACCTTGCAGCCAACTGTACTGGGGTTTCCCATGCCCAATAAAGTGACTGACAGGACCACAGCAGCCACACAAAGCTGAGCATTACAACCAGCCAGCCAGGGGACAGCCTAGGGTCCCTGGGCACCTGCAGCAAAAGCAATTCTGCCACAACAGGAGGACACATGTAGCCCACACAGGGGTTGCTCCTGGAACATTTGGAACTGTTGATGAGAGGTAAGCACACTGCTGAGCCTCATAAGGCATCTCTTACATAAGGGCACTTCTACAAGATCAGGAGACATAGCTGAGTCACCTAATACACGGATATAAGCACAGAGAAAATGGAAAAATGAGGAGGCAAAGGACTATGTTCCAAGTAAGGGAACAGGACAAAAGCCCAGAAAAAGAACTAAGTGAAACAGAAATAAACAATCTACCTGACAAAGAGTTCAAACAAAAATTCATAAGGATGCCCACTGATCTAGGGAGAAGAATGGGATGAACTCAATGAGAACATCAACCAGGAATTAGAAAATATTTTTTAAAAAACTAATCAGAAATGAAGAATACAATACTGGAAATGAAAAATTCACTAGAGGAACTCAATAGCAGAGTAGATGATACAAAAGAAAGGATCAGCGAGATGGACAAAAGACAAGAAGAAATCACCAAAGTTGAACATACAAAAGAAAAAAGAATTAAAAAGAATGAGAACAGTCTAAGGGACCTCTGGGACAGCATCAAGCACACTAACATTTGTATTATAGGTGTCCCAGAAGGAGAAGAGAGAGACAAAGGGGCAGAGAATCTATCTGAAGAAAAAATAGCTGAAAAATTTCCTAACCTAAGGAAGAAAACAGACATCCAGGAACAGGAAGCACAGAGAACACCAAACAAGATGAACCCAAAGAGGCCCACACCAAGATACCTTATAATTAAAATGTCAAGAATTAGCAATAAAGAGAGAATCCTAAAAGCCACAAGAGCAAAGCAGCAGTTACATACAAAGGAAACCCCATAAGACTATCACCTGACGTCTCAGCAGAAACCTTACAAGCTACAAGGGAGTGGCACAATGTATTTAAAGTACCAAAAGGAAAAAAGCTACAGCCAAGAATACTCTACCTGTCAAGGTTATCACTCAGAATGGAAGGGGAGATAAAGACTTTCCCAGACAAGCAAAAACTAAAGGAGTTTATCACCAAGAAACCAATTTTACAATAAATGCTAAAGGGACTTATTTAAGAGAGAAAGAGAAGACCACAAATAAGAATAAGAAAATTTTCCAAAAAAAGGCAACATAATCACTTGTAAAGGAAAAATACAGTAAAGGTAGAAGATCAACCACCTATGAAGGTCAAAAGACAAAAGTGATAAAATTACCTATTTCCATGATAAGAGGGTAACAGATACACAGAAAAAGAGGTTAGATATGCTATCAAAAACATAAAATGTGGGAAGAGGGGAGTAAAAGAGCAGAGCTTTTAGAAAGAGTTCAAACTGAAGAGACCATCAAATCAATATAGATTGTTATATTTGTAGGTTATTATATGTGAACATCATGGTAATCACAAACCAGAAACCTATAAGAAATACACAAAAAATTAAGAGAAAGGAACCCAAACATAATGCTAAGAAAGCCATCAAACCAGAAAGGAAGAGAACAAGAGAAGAAGAAAGGAACAGAAAAGAACTACTAAAATGCCCAGAAAAAAGGTAACAAAATGGCAATAAGTACATACTTATCAATAGCTACTTTAAATGTCAATGGACTAAATGCACCAATCAAAAGGCATAGGGTGGCCAATTGGGTTAAAAAACAGGACCAATATATATACTGCATACAAGAGACACACTTCAGAACTAAAGACACTCACAAACTGAAAGTGAAGGAATGAAAAAAGATACTCCATGCAAATGGCAATGAAAAAAAAGCTGGGGTAGCAATACTTATATCAGGCAAAATAGACTTTAAAACAAAAACTGTAACAAGAGACAAAGAAAGGCACTACATAGTGATAAAGGTAAAAATCCAACAAGTGGCTATAACACTTGTAAATATCTATGCACCCAACATAGGAGCACCTAAATATATAAACCAATTATTAACAGATATAAGGAGAAATAGAGAGCAACATAAAAATAGTAGGGGACTTAATACTCCACTTACACCAATGCATAGGTCACCCAAACAAAAGATCAATAAGGAAGCATTGGCCTTAAATTACACATTAGACCAGATGGACTTAGTAGATATATACAGAACTTTCCATCCAAAAACCACAGAATACACATTTTTTTCAAATGCACATGGAACATTCTCCAGGATTGATCACATATTAGGCCACAAAGCAGGTCTCCATAAATTTAAGAAGATTTAAATAATACCAAGTATCTTCTTTGACCACAACAGTATGAAACTAGAAATCAACTACAGGAAGAAAATCAGAAAAGCCACAAATATGTGGAGATGAAAGAAAATGCTACTGAACAAAGATTGGGTCAATGAAGAAATGAAAGGAGAAATCAAAAAATGCCTGGAGACAAATGAAAATAAAAATACAACATACCAAAATCTATGGGATACAGCAAAAGTGGTAAGAGGGAAGTTTATAGCAATACAGGCCTACCTCAATAAACAAGAAAATCTCAAATAACAATCTAACAGTGCACCTAAAGGAACTGGAACAAGAAGAGCAAACAGAGCCCCAAATCAGTACAAGGAAGGAAATAATAAAAATCAGACCAGAAATAAATCAAATAGAGACTAAAAATACAATAGAAAAAAAGTCAATGAAACCAAGAACTGGTTCTTTGAAAAGATAAACAAAATTGACAACCTTTTAGCTAGACTCACCGAGAAAAACAAAAGAGAAGGCTCAAACAAAGAAAATCAGAAATGGAGGAGGAGAAATTACAATGGACACCACAAAAATACAAAAGATTATAACAGAATGCTATGAAAAGCTATATGCCAACAAATTGGATAATCTAGAAGAAATGGATAAATTCTTAGAATCATACAACCTTCCAAAACAGAATCAAGAAGAATTAGAGAATTTGAATAGACTAATCACCAGTAAGGAGATTGAAACAGTAATCAAAAACCTCCTCCAAAATGGGAGTCCAGGACCAGATGGCTTCCCTCATGAATTCTACCAAACATTCAAAGACTTAATACCTATCCTTCTCAAACTAAATTGAAGAGGAGCAAAAGTGTCCTAACTCATTCTATGAAGCCAACGTTATCCTGATACCAAAACCAGACAAGGACAATGCAAAAAAAGAAAATTATAGGACAATTCACTGATAAACATCGATGCAAAAATCCTCAACAAAATACTAGCAAATTGAATACAACAATACATTTAAAAGATCATAGACCACGATCAAGTGGGATTTATTCCAGGGATGCAGGGATGGTTCAACATCTGCAAATCAATCAATGTGATACACCACATTAACAAAATGAATAAAAACCACACGATCATCTCAATAGATGCAGAGAAAGAATTTGACAAGATACAGCATCCATTTATGATAAAAACTCTGAATAAAATGGGTATAGAAGGAAAGTACCTCAACATAATAAAGACCATATATGACTAACCACACTTAATATCACTCTCAATGGATAAAAACTGAAAGCTATCCGTCTAAGAATGGGAACCAGACAAGGATGCCCACTTTCACTACTCTTTTTTAATATAGTATTGGAAGTCCTAGCCAGAGCCATCAGGCAAGAAAAAAGATATAAAGGGATCCAAATTGGAAAGGAAGAAGTGAAACAGTCACTACTTGCAGACGACATGATTTTACATATAGAAAACCCTAAAGAATCCATCAAAAAACTTTTAGAAATAATAAATGAATACAGTTAAATTGCGGGATACAAAATCAACATACAAAAATCAATTGTGTCTCTGTACACTAACAACAAAGTAGCAGAAAGAGAAATTGAGAATACAATCCCATTTATAATTGCACCAAAAGGAGTGAAATACCTAGGAATAGACAACCAAAGAGGTGAAAGATCTGTACACTGAAAACTATAAAACATTTTTTAAAGAAACTGAAGAAGAAACAAAGAAATGGAAAGATATTCCATGGTCTTGGATTGGAACAATTGACATGGTTAAAATGTCCATACTTCCTAAAGCAATTTACAGATTCAATGTTATCCCTATTAAAGTTCCAGCAACATTTTTCACAGAAATAGAACAAAGAATCCTAAAATTTATATGGAACAACAGAAGACCCCGAATAGTCGAAGGAACCCTGAGAAAAATGAACAAAGCTGAAATTATCACATTCTCTGATTTCAAAATATACTACAAAGCTATAGGAACCAAAACAGCATGGTACTGGCACAAAGAACAGATACCCAGATCAATGGAACAGAATTGAGAGTCCATAAATAAACCCACACATCTATGGACATCTAATTTTCGACAAGGGAGCCAAGAACATACAATGGAGAAAGGAACATTGCTTCAATAAATGGTGTTGGGAAAACTGGACACCCACATGCAAAAGAATGAAACTAGACCATTGTCTTACACCATACACAAAAATTAACTCAAAATGGATTAAAGACTTGAATGTAAGACCTGAAACCATGAAACTTCTAGAAGAAAACATAGGCAGTACGCTTTGACATCAGTCTTAGCAGCATATTTTCAAGTACCATGTCTGACCGGGCAAGGGAACCAATAGAAAAAATAAACAAATGGGACAACATCAAACTAAAAATCTTCTGCACAGCAAAGGAAACCATCAACAAAATGAAAAGACAACCTAACAACTGGGAGAAGATATTTGCAAACCATATATCCAATAAGGGGTTAATATCCAAAATATATTAAGAACTCATACATCTCAACAACAAAAATTTAACATCCCAATTAGAAAATGGGCAAAAGATCTGAACAGACATTTCCCCAAAGAAGATATGGAGATGGCCAATGGGCACGTGAAAGGATGTTCAACATCATTAAGTATCAGGGAAATGCAAATCAAAACTACAATGAGATATCACCTCATGCCTGTCAGAATGGCTATAATCAACAAGACAGGAAACAAGTGTTGGAGAGGATATGCAGAGAAGGGAACCCTCATACTCTGCTGGTGGGAATGCAAATTGGTGCAGCCACTATGGAAAACAGTATGGAGATTCCTCAAAAAATTAAGAATAGAACTACCATACAATTCATCTATTCCGCTGCTGGGTATTTATCCAAAGAACATGAAAAGACAAATGTGTAAAGATACATGCACCCCTATATCCATTGCAGCATTACTCACAATGGCCAAGACTTGAAAGCGACCTAGATGTCCACGAAGGGACGAATGGATAAAGAAGATGTGGTATATATGCACAATGGAATACTACTCAGTCACGGGAAATGATGAAATCCAGCCATTTGTGACAACATGGATGGACCTTGAGGGTATTATGCTAAGCGAAATAAGTCAGAGGGGGAAAGTCAAATACCGTATGATCTCACTCATAAGTATAAGATAAAAACAACAATCACATAGAGACAGAGATTGGATTGGCAGTTACCAGAGGGGAAGCAGGGAAGAACAAGGGCAAAAGGGGTGATTAGCACATGTGTGTGGTGATGGATTGCAATTAGTCTTTGGGTAGTGAACATGATGTGATCTATTCAGGAAACGAAAAGTAATGATGTACACCTGAAACTTATATAATGTTATAAACCAATGTTACCTCAATTAAAAAAAAAGTGCACAAGCATTTGCCATAGGATAGACACAGAATAGGTTAATATCCCCTTCCTTTTTTAATCTGGGATTTTAGAAACTAACCCTGAACTTGAGCTAGGTGAGGGGGAGGGGGTCTCCTTTTTTGAGAGTTATTGGCTCTGCTGTTTTTGTCTTGCCTATTTTCCTTCTCCCAATGTCCATTGGCAGAGCTCAGCTCTCTTTCCCCACTGGAGTTCATATTACTAGCTCTCTGACATTAATCCTAGCTGCATCACTGAGCTGGCTTTATTCCCTGGTCCTGTTCTGCTAACAGGATTATGTTAGGCATTTCCTAATCTTGATGTGTGATCAGTACCTCCAGACGCAAGCAGCACTAACCCTCCAAGTGAGACATGCACTACCTAAGTAGCATTTCAGGTCTTGTGGAACGATAGAGTACATGCTTGTATTCCATGGCCAGATAGGCTATGTTGGTTCTAATTTTCCCTCCTGAGTGTTCTTGCAAGTTAATGTTCTTGAGAGCACTGCAGAATTACAGTCTAATTTAATTTCCCCACTGATCAGTTTACAGATCTTTATAAATGCAGTCTGGACAGATCAATGTTAATAGCCGCTGGTGTTTTGAAGCTAGACAAGTGGGAAAAACAAACTCGAGCTTTACTTTTCGTGGGCATGGTTTAGATTTCCCGAATCCCTTTCAGAGACTGCTAAAGCTCCAATTGAACCTTACCCCTTGCTGCCTGTATTAGTCAGGGTTTTCCAGAACCAATAGAATGTGTGCGTGTGTGTGTGTGTATAAAACAAGAAATTGGCTGATGCAATTATGGAGGCTGAGAAGTTCCAAGATCTGTAGTTGGCAAGCTGGAAACCCAGGAGAGCTGACAGTGTAAGTTTCATTCTGAAAGCTGGCATGCTCAAGAAAAGCCAATTTTTCAGTTTGAGATCAAAGGCAGGAAAATACTGAAGCCCCAGCTCAAGTAGGCAGGCAGGCAGCAGGAGTTCCCTTTTACTCTGCCTTTTTGTTCTATTCAGGTCTTCAATCAATTGGATGAGACTTACCCACATTAGAATGGAAATCTTCTTTACTTGGTCTACCAATTCAAATCTTAATCTCATCCAGAAATACCCTCACAGACACACCCAGAATGTTTGATCAAATGTCTGGGCACCCCACGGCCCAGTCAGGTTGACTCATAAAATTAACCATCACACCACTCCACTCGCACTCCCCAGTAGTGACAATTGCTTATGGAAACTTTGGTCCCATGGGAAAAAGCCTTTCCCTTAAGTTGTGAGTAGCTTAAAAGTAAGCCTACATTTCAGATGTTCTTTTCTAACTAGAATTGAACCAGCAATGTTATTTACACAATCATTTATGTTAGCAGGGATGACTAATGCTTGCTAATAGATAGGCAACTTTGATTTCCCACTGACCAATGTTGTTTTCCTGTTTGCATGTCTACTGTGGAGACTGAATATTGGAAGTGACTAGAATTTAATTTATCCATTCTCATCAGAAATATAACTATCAAAAAGATATTTCAAGAAAATGGTAACCAAAAAACTAAAAAACAAGAGTAGCTATACTTATATCAGACAAAATAGACTGTAAACTAAAAATGGTAAAAAAGAGACAACAAAGGTCATTATATAATGATAAAGGGGTCAATTCCTTAAGCAGATATAGCAATTGTAAATATTTATGCACTCAACATTGGAGCACCTAAATATATAAAGCAAAAACTAACACAGAGCTAAAAAGAGAAATAAACAGCAATACAATAATAGCTAGGGATTTTAATTCTCCATTCTCAATAATGGATAGCTCATTCAGACATAGAATCAATAAAGAAATAGCAGATTTGAACAACACTATAGACCAAACAAACCTAGCAGAAATATACAGAACATTCTATCCAACAACAGCAGAATACACATTCTTCTCAAGCACACATGGAACATTTTCTAGGACAGACCATATGTTAGGCCACAAAACAAGTCTTAGCAAATTCAAGGTTGAAATAATACCAAGTGTCTTCTCCAACCACAATGATATGAAAGTAGAGATAAATAACAGAAGTAAAACTGGAAAATTCACAAATACATGGAAACTAAACGACACTCTCCTAAACAACCAATGGATCAAAGAGAGATTAATGGGGAAACAAAAGTATCTTGAGACAAACGAAAATGGAAACACCATGTACCAAAACTTATGAGGTGCAGCTAAAGCAGCTCTAAGAGACAAGTCCACAGCGATAAACACCTACATTAAGAAATAAGAGAGATCTCAAATAAAGAACATAACTTTATGCTTTAAGGAAGTAGAAAAAGAAGAACCAGAGCCCAAAGTTAGCTGAAGGAAGGAAATAATGAAAATTAGAGCAGAAATAAATAAAATAGAGAACAGAAAAATAATAGAAAAGATTAACAAAACTGAGAATTAGCTCTTTGAAAAGATAAACAAAATTGACAAACCTTTAGCTAGACTAACCTAGGAAAAAAGAGAGAGGACCCAAATCTACAAAATTATAAATGGAAAATGAGACATTACAACTGATACCACAGAAATACAAAGAATTATAAGAGGCCACTATAGACAACCATGTGCCAACAAACTGGACAACCTGGAAGAAATGGGAAAATTCTTAGAAACATACAACCTACCAAGACTGAATCAGGAAGAAATAGAAAATCTAAACAGACCAACTACTAGTAAGAAAATTGAATCAGTAATCAAAAATCTCCCAACAAGAAAAGCCTAGGACCACATGGCTTCAGTGGTGAATTTTACCAAACATTTAAAGAATTAACACCAATCCTTCTCAAACTCTTCCAAAAAATCAAATAGGAGGGAATATTCCCAAACTAGTTTTACGAGGCCAGAATTACCTTTATACCGAAGGCAGAAAAGGACACCACAAGAAAAGAAAACTATAGGCCAATATCACTGACAAATAAGGATGCAAAAATTCTCAATAAGATACTAGCAAACTGTATTTGGCAACACATTAAAAAGATCATTCAGGGATTGGCCTGGTGGCGTAGTGGTTAAGTTCACACATTCCACTTTGGAAGCCCAGTGTTCACAGGTTCGGATCCTGAGCACAGACCTACACACTGTTCATCAAGCCATGCTGTGGTGGCATCCCACATACAAAATAAAGGAAGATTGGCACAGATGTTAGCTCAGGGCCAATCTTCCTCACCAAAAAAAGGGAAAAAAGAATCATTCACCATGATCAAGTGGAATTTATCCCTGGGATGCAAGGATGGTTCAACATAATCAAATCAATAAATGTGATATATCACATTAATAGAATGAAAGAAGAGATCATATGATCATCTTAACAGATGCAGAAAAAGCATTTGACAAAATTCAATGTCTAATCATGATGAAAACTCTTAACAAATTACGTATAGAAGGAAAGTGTCTCTACATAATAAAGGCCATACATGACAAGCCCACAGCTAACATTATACTCAATGATAAAAGCTTGAAAGCTTTTCCTCTAAGATCAAGATCAAGAACAAGATAAGGGTGCCCACTCACACCACTCCTACTCAACACAGTACTGGAAGTCTTAGCCAGGGCAATCAAACAAGAAAAAGAAATAAAGGAATCAGAATTGGAAAAGAAGAAGTAAAACTGTCTCTATTTACAAATGACATGATTTCATATATAGAAAATCCTAAAGACTCCACCAAAAAACTGTTAGATCTAATCAACGAATTCAATAAAGTTGCAGAATAGAGAATTACCATACAAAAATCATTAGCATTTCTATATGCTAACAATGAATTATCTGAAAAATAAATAAAGAAAATGATCCCATTGACAATAAAATAGTGATAAATTTAACCACGAAGGTGAAAGATCTCTATACTGAAAACTACACGTCATTGATGAAAGAAATCAAAGAAGACACAAATAAATGGAAAGCTATCCCATGTTCATGAATTGGAAGAACTAATATTATTAAAATGTCCATACTACCCAAAGCCATCTATAGATTCAACGCAATCCCTATCAAGATTCCAATGGCATTTTTTACAGAGGTAGGAAAAATAATCCTAAAATTTATGTGGAACCACAAAAGACTCCAAACAACCAAAGCAATCCTGAGAAAGAACAAAGTGGGGGGCATTGCACTTCCTGATTTCAAGCTATATTATAAAGCTGTAGTAATCAAAACAGTATGATACAGGCATAAAAACAGACACATTGACTAATGGAACAGAATCAAGAGCCCAGAAATAAACCCATGCATATATGGTCAACTAATATTTGACAAGGGAGCCAAGACTATTCAATCGAGAAAAGACAGTCTCTTCAATAAATGGTGCTGGGAAAATTGGATATTCACAAGTAAAAGAACGAAACTAGAACCCTATCTTACACCACTTACAAAAATTAACCCAAAATGGATTAAAGACTTAAATGGAAGATCAGAAACCATAAAACTCCTAGAGGAAAACATATGAAAAAAGCTCTTTGACATAGATCTTAGCAATAATATTTTGGATAGGACATCTAAAGCATAAGCAACAGAATCAAAAATAAATAAGTGGGACTATATCAAACTAAAAGGTTTCTGCACAGAAAAAGAAATGATCAACAAAATGAAAAGACAACCTACAGAACAGGAAAAAATATTTGCAAACCATATATCTGATAAAAGGGTAATATCCAAAATATTTAAAGAACTAATACAATTCAATAGCAAAAAACCAAATAATTCAATTAAAAAATATTCAAAAGACCTGAATAGACATTTCTCCAAAGAAGATATACAAACAGCCAACAGGTACCTGAAAAGATGCTCAATATCACTAATCATAAGGGAAACCCAAATCAAAACCACAATGAGATATCACTTCACATCTATAGAATGGCTATCATCAAAAAGACAAGAGACAACAAATGTTAGTGAGGATGTGGAGAAACAGGAACTCTTGTACACTATTCGTGGGAACGTAAATAGGTACAGACACTATGGAAAACTGTATGGAGATTCCTTAAAAAATTAAAAATAGAATTACCATATGATCCAGCAATTCCACTTCTGGGAATATATCCAATGGAAACAAAAACACTATGTTGAGGAGATATCTGCACCCACATGTTCAGAGCAGCATTATTTTTTACAATAATCAAGACATGGAAACAACCTAAATGTCCACTGATGGATGAATGGATAAAGAAGATGTGGTATATATATATGGTGTGCATATATATGTAATATATATACATATATATTATATATTTATAGTATTTGGCCATTAAAAGAAGGAAATCCTGCTTTGTGACAACATTATTGGACCTTGAGGGCATTATGCTAAGTGAAATAAGTCAGACAGAGAAAGACAAATATTGTATGATGTCACTTATATGTGGAATCTAAAGCAAACAATCAAACCAACAAAAAACCCCACCAAACTCATAGAAAAAGAGATCAGGCTTGTGGTTACCAGAGGTGGGAGGTAGGAAGAGGGGGAATTGGAGGAAGGTGGTCAAAGGTGCAAACTTCCAGTTATAAGGTAAATAGGTACTAGAGATGTAATGTACAACAGGATGACTATAGTTAACACTGCTTTGAAGGTATATTTGAAAGTTATTGAGAGAGTAAATCCTAAGAGTTGTCATCACAAGGAAAAAGACATTTCTTTGTCTTTTTTTTTGTATCTATATGAGGTGATGGATGTTAACTAAACTTGTTTTGGTAATCATTTCACAATATATGTGTCAAATCATTATGCTGTGCACCTTAAACTTATACAGTGCCCATGTCAATTATTTATCAATATAACTGGAAAAAAAAGAAATATAAATTATACATCAATGTTTTATTTGAGCATAATCTCTGTTAGGGTAGCTTCAACTGGAACTGGATCTCTGTTAGGGTAGCTTCAATTGGAATTGGGGGATGTGGTAAATTACATTGATGGCCCCATTCATCACCTCTTTCTGTATCCATGTCCTTTGCCCTGCACCTTTGCTTTTCCTCCCATTAAAGAGTCAGAGTCTATTTCCCCACCCTTTGAATTTGAGCTCAGCCATGTGACTTGCTTTGGCCAACAGAATGTGGTAGGAGTCATGGTGCCCCAATTCAGAGCCCAGGCCTCAAGAGGCTTTGTTTCTGGTAGCTCTCTTGTACCTTTGCCATCACTGTGAGAAGGACATACCCAGGCCATCTCACTGGTCCTGGGAGGTAGATAAGAGACAAGTGGAGCAGAGCTGCCCCCTAAAGTGCTCAGACTAGTGCAGCCTAACACAGAGTTTCCAGATGACCTGTAGACATCTGAAGTGACCAGCCAACTTGCAGATGCAGATGCGTGAGGAAGCCCAGCCAAGGTCAGATGACCCCTGGCCTACCCATTATCATGTGAGCTGTAATAGCAAAAGTGAATTTCGTTCTAAGCCACTCAGTTTTGGGGTGGTGTATTATGCAGCAATAGCTAACTGATGCAAGAAAGCTATTGTAGACTCTGCTTTAGGAGTGGGGATTTTGAGTCAGTATGCAATGGTTAATTTTCCTTCCATTTGCTTTCCTGGCTTAGACACATGTCTATCACACTGCAACTTTTTTTATCAGTTGTGGCACAGACTGCTCCTTAATCATCAGCTTTATTCTTTCTCTCTCTTCCTTCCTCCTCTTTATTTTTATTTTTTGAGCACAAATACTGCATTTCCTAACCTCCTTTGTAGTTAGGTGTTGCCATGTGATGAGTTCAAGTCAGTGGAACATATGTTTCTCTAACAGGCTGAGTGTTACTCTCTCTCTTTCCTTGTCTGCATGTCTGGATGTTGATATTCAGGGAGACTCCAAAAGCCATATATAGCAGATGTCAGAGTCTGCTTTAGCCTGGTTCCTAAATGGCTGCATAGAATAGTGCCCCCTGCTGCCCAGAAGAAACAATCATATTGGACTACTATGTCAATGAGAACTAAATTTTAGGATGTTAAGCCATTGAAATTTTAAGATTTATTTGTTAGAGTGTTACCTTTACTAATACATCAGTTAAATAGGCACACTCAGGAAAACTTCCTCTTTTATTTTTATCTTCCTCCTCCTACCATTAGTATATTATGTATGAGTTTTTAATATAATCTAGTATATTGACGTCCACATGCTGAAGGGGAAGGATGGACATGAAATCTTTAGTATCAAAATCTTGAATTACAGCCAGGTCCTTCCTTGGTTATATGCTGGGTATGTTTTGGGTCCTAAATGTTGTAGGGTGTTATGTAAGTCCGTTTGGGCTGCTTTAACAAAATACCGTAGACTGGATGGCTTAAACCACAGAAGCTTATTTCTCACCATTCTGGAAGCTGAGGAGTCTTAGAGCAGGGTGCCAGCATGGTCAGATTCTGGTGAAGGCCCTCTTTCTGGTTCACAGAAGGCTGTCTTTTTGCTGTGTCCTCAGATGGTAGAGAGATCTTCTCATGTCTTTTCTTATAAGGACACTATATCCCATTCGGGCTCCACCCTCATGACATAATTTCCTCCTAAAGGCTCCACCCCCAAGTACCATAACATTGGGGATTAGACCTTTAATATATGAATCTTGAGGAGACAAACATTTGGTCCACAAAGATGTCAAGATGAGCAGAAGATAAGAAGAGGCCTCAGAGAACAAGCATCTCTGAATTAGGGGGTGTTCAGTAAACTGAGCCTTTTTCTAATAACTCTGTTATTCTGGGGTTGTGGGGAGGGAGGAGCTAAGGGATTTTGAAACATGGCAGTATGAGAAAAGATTTTTCTAACATACACATTTTGTTCAAGATGTCCTCTTTTGAACAAGGTATAAGTATCCCTAATCTTGATCCCTTGATGTGTCCAATAAGACAATATCAATGAACTAGTCTAAGTTGTGTATTGCAAGCCAGCCTGGATTCTTTTTTCTCACCACCCCTGAACGATCTCAAAGTGCTTCTCAAAGAAGATTCTGTTTTCAGTCAAATACCAGCAGCCTTGACATTCACTGGGTTGTCACAAACAGGTGCATTTAGAAGATAAACCCAGTAGTAGTTCATTGTTTTTTCTCCTGTTTGGTTACTGCTCATTGGCTCTCAATGAAAAAGGAAAACTTCTTTTACCTTTGTTAACAAAAGGCCTGTTTTCCTTGCCTTCCTCTCTGCATTAGAAAATACCAGATGTGTATGAGGCAGTAGGAAGTCCAATTCAGTTCTAGGCTGGCTGGTCGTTGGAAAGCAATGAAAAGGAGGCTGAAAACCCAGCTACCCAAAGAATTCCAAATAAAGCCTTTGTTTTCTTAACTACAAAGCTAAATTAATTTCTTACCAAATACAGTAGCAGTGATTTCCAACTAGAACTATAAGCTAGGACACTCAAAGCCAAGTTTTGTGTGTATATGTTGGAGATACTGGTGGTTGAGCCACCATGACTTTTTAATTATAGTAACTGTACCCCATTGGAAATGAAAGGACACATATGATATGTGAATTAGGAATAATGTGTGGAAAATTTTCATATAATTGAAAAAAATTCATACCCTTCCCTACCAGAATAATTGCTATCACTTTTACTTTGTTATGTTCTTTATGGGTTAGATGCAGCTCAGTCATTTTCTAATTGTGTTTGCTCAGCACTGTATGGTTTTCAAAGTGCATTCTTATACATTTTTACTGTCATTATTATCTTTTCAATATAACCCTCACTTATCACCACTATCGTGTTGAATGGTATAGAGGGAGTGGTCATACAGGCTCTTAAAGCTCAGGCTCTGAAGCCAGGTTACTGGCTACTACTTCCTTATTTTTCTCATCCATAAAAAAGGGATAATGATAGTGTATTAGTTTGCTAGGGCTGCTGTAACAAAGTACTACAAACTGAGTTGCTCAAACAACAGACATTTATTGTCTCACAGTTCTGGAGGCTAAAAGTCCAAGTTGAAGGTGTTGGCAGAGCCATACTCCCTCTAAAGGTGCTAAGGAAGGATGTGTTCCAGGCCTCTCTCCTAGCTTCTGGTAATTCCTCGGCTTATGGTAGCATAGCTCCAGTCTTTACGTGGTATTCTCTCTATGTGTTTGTCCATCTCTTCATATCATGTTCTTTTTATAAGGACACAAGTCATATTGGATTAGGAGCCCACCAAACTCCAGCATGATTCATTTACATTAATTGTATCTGTAACAACCTTATTTCCAAATAAAGCCACATTCTGAAGTACGGGGGTTAGGACTTCTACATGTGAATTCTTGAGGAGGACACAATTCAACCCATAGCAGGTATCTATCTCACTGAGTTGTTGTGAAGATTAAATAAAATGATGTCTGAAGAATCCTTATGATGGGGATGTCAGTGGAGTGCCACAGTCCAGAAATGTTTGCTCTTATTATTTTTGTTGTTGAGAGTTTGCATTTCTTTGACTGAAGATGGCAGAAAGTACCAAAGTTTTAGTCATTTTGAGAAAAGTAAGCTGGTTGGCATCTCTGTCTTCAACTTTAACCGCTTACTGTTTCTGCTCTCCAAGTCGGTGAGAATAGTAAGAGATTGTTTGGGAGAGTTCTGTCTAGGGCATCATGGTTGGAATCACCAGACATCCAAGAAGTTGCACTTTTTCTGTTCATTATTTCTATGAAGGGGACAGATAATGACATGGCCATTTGAGAGGAAACCCACTTCAGACTTGGCAAATTGGTTTCTATTTGACTCTCATTGTACATGACCTTGAGTGAATCAACCAACTAAAAGTCCTAGGAAATCATAAGGCTGGAAGGGAAATCAAACAATAAATTTTATTCTAATAAGTTTATGCAGGTCCACAGTCATACCACCCTAGACAAATAAGAATTAATTTTATTTTTAAAAAAGACTAGAGAAGGAGATTTGGCAACCTCTCTCATTATCAGCAAATATTAAATTTAATCTAAATCCCTCAAGCTCTAGTTTAAACTCATTTTTTGTTTGTTTGTCCCCAGTCTACAAGCAGAATAACTGGTCATTATGAATTGTATTAGAAAATCCTCCAGGTACATGAGTTGTTTCTTCTGCATTTGGAGTCCTTTCTCTTTTGCACTGCTGACTATTCACTCAGTCACAATTTATATTTGCATATGGGTCACACATCTTCATTTTCAGGGCTGAAATTTTCTCCTTTCTTTTAGTATCATCTTCCCCTTCTGCCCACCGGCAATCTCCATTTGGACATTCCACTAACATGTTAATTTAAACACTGAGTTTGCATAACCCTATTAGTTCCCCAAATTCTATGCAACTCTTCTCCTTTTTCAGATTCATAACACTGGAGTGATGGCTTTTTCTCTTCTCCTTTGTCCTTAAATTGATCTCTAAGTACTGAAGAGTCTACCTTCTATTTTTCCCTTCTTCCACTTCCTTACCATTTCCATCATCAGCGCTGAAGTCCAGGGGTTGTTTCTGCATTTAGGAGATAGTTCTTGGCTATCTCCAAACTTCCCATCTTCCTACTATACTTCCCAGGTATCTTCTTCCAGGATCCTAGCTCCTATTACTATGAACCTGCTGTGATTCTGAATTGCCTTGCACAAATAAGACTTCCAAGGGCAAGATTACCCAACCTCTCCACACCAACAAGACAAACTAACGTAACCATTGAGTTCAATAATTAAGTGAATATTTATTGATCATCTCTGATGTTCCAGGCTCTGTGCTAAGTGCTAAGGAAGAGGTTGATGATGAAAACTGTCCTAGTTTCCTTGTACACATGACCCATTCATTTTCCCATTCAAGCCTATGCAAATATGTTGCCCATACCAAAAGTGACCTGCCTCCTCCTCTCTAAGAGATTGTATCACTCATCCCTGAAATTCATTTCCTTCTTGAAGTTTTCTTGAACTAACTACATGGCTTAGATTACTCCAGCCATAGCTGGTCCCAATTCTTAAAACATCTGTATAGCTGCCCTTAGTAACACATATGTGTTATAAACACACATGGTTTCATTTATTTGTTTAGTCTCCTCCACTACAAGCCCAACTGTTAGAAGGGAAGAAAGTTGCCTAATATGTCCTGTTAATAATGTTCCCCCTTACCTTTTTTGAGACTGAAGTCTCTAACTGTATCTGTCAGGTCTAGTCAGGAGACAGAAACTACATAAGCCTTTTCAACAGAGAGAATTTAATATAACGAATTGTTAACCAGCTACTGGAGATCTGGAAAGGCAAAAGGGGGACACTGAGATATTGCAAGGTTTTACCTGCAGGAAGCTGCTCCTACTCCTAGGGCTGGGAAACACAGATAAGAGGTTGGGATTGTTATAATTTAGTAACTCAGAGGAGGAGATGTTGCTCAGCTGGTGTTGATATCTCTGAGGGAGCAAATGTCACTGCCAGGGTAAGAAAACTTACTGGAGTGATGCTGACAGAAACGATGAGCAGATGGGGGCGAGCAAGTCCCTTCTCTCTCCTCCATCCTCACAGACTCCTTTGTGCGCCCCCTATTGGCAGAGTCTAACAGGCAGCCTCTGGCCAAGCAGAAATGTAGTTGGCAGAGTCCCAGGCCCTGCCTCAGAGAAAGGAACAGAGCAAGGCAGGGTGGGTTTGGAGTTGAGAGAGAAAAGCTTTATAAACAAGAGAGTCACTTGGGAAAATTCCTTAGTGTGCAATTGACCATGGAAATCTAAACTTTCCAGACACTTAAACTGAATCCCACCCCTCACTCATGACCTTAAAGCATTTTCTGTGCATTTTACTCCCCCAAAGAAATCCATCGTGTTTGTGTTTTAAGAGAATGAGAGCAATGTGCAAAATCATCACCCAGTAGGAAACTTTAAGAATTTTTCATGGGGTTTTCATGTGTTCTTGGGAGCAGAGTCAGTGGGGGGTGTCCTACCAAGCTTCACCTTACCTGCTACACTGCATCACACAGATAACCGTGTCCTGGGTGAACTTGGGAGAGGCTGGCTGGTATCACTTCTCTCCAGTGAGCCTGTGACCAGACATCTTAAGCCAAGCAACAAAGAGAAAATGTATGCTTTTCTGCTGAGCCGAAAGTGGCTGTTGGAGACTTTCACTGAGACTTAATTTATTGGAAGGTCTTTTCATCTCTATGCTGTGTGTTGAGGGGAGCGGAGGATTGTTTACTCTTTGTAATTTCTTCCATTTCTGGTTATGCTCTGCTCAGAAGACTGCAGCTTTCAATTACATAGGTAGGAGGTCTTCAGACTACTTTTTAAAAGAGTTTTTTCTTAGTACAAAAGGGATACATGCTCATTGTAGATAATTTATAAAACATAGTC
The DNA here is from genome assembly GCF_041296265.1 of Equus caballus. NCBI lineage: Eukaryota > Metazoa > Chordata > Mammalia > Perissodactyla > Equidae > Equus > Equus caballus. The sequence continues at coordinate 16,078,935 of NC_091715.1, forward strand.
AAGCAAAAAGAAAAGAATAAAAATCACCTGTAATTCTGCTTCCCAGAGACAACCACTGTTAGTACTGTGAACATTGTGTTACATATCATTTCATATGTATATATGTATATGTTTTACATATACCCACACACACTTTAAAATACATACTTGAAGTAGATATAAATGTGTATATATATATATACGTAAAGGTGGTATATGTATATTATAACAATAATTCCTTGCTGCTTCTTTTATGATCTGTTTAACAATCAGTTTACTTCTGTACCAAAATTTCTGAATTGTTCAGTGTAGTAAGCGTTATTCCTGTTCAGTCCTCCTGGTTATATCTTGCTGGTTGTAAAGTGAGAATAATTGCACACATTGGTCATATGTATTCCTTTATAGATTTCTTCAATAATTGTCTGGATGTCCCAGCCATGATCTGGCATCCCAGAGAATCAAGAAATATGTAGATAGATGAGAATTTTCAGAAGTACCAGAGCATCACAACTTAAATTGATATTAAATCCTCTCCCATTGGTCAAGATTCTACCTATTTCTAATATTCACAAAAATTTGTCTATTTGAGTGTGCACTGGGCATAAGCAAACAGTGAATCAGCAGGTAAGTTCTAATTTGGCAACTTTTCATGATAACATGCCTGCCCTTCTATTTCAGCTCATTGTAGTTCTTTATACACAGATTTTGCTCCCAGTATCTCCCTTAACAGTATAGATCAACACTAAAATTAATCATTACTAAGAGGAAAAGGAAAAAAGTCGAATTAATTTAAGTAACATAATTCATTTAACACAATATATGCAAATAATATCACTTCAACATATAATCAAAATGAAAACTATATTATTGAGATATTTTATATATATATTTCATATTGAGTCTTTGAAAACTGGCATATGTTTTATACTTACAGTACATCTCAATTTGTATGCTAAATTTTCATTGAGAATAGTTGATCTGAATTTAGATTTCATATAATTTTCAATTGAAAAAATAGATTCACATACTTAAGTTGCTCTAAACATACTTAAAAATTTTCCAAGGGCCAGCCCGGTGGTGTAGTGATTAGGTTCATGTGCTCTGCTTTGGCGGCCCAGGGTTCATGGGTTCGGATCCTGGGCATAGACCTACACACCATTTGTCAAGCCATGCTGTGGCGGCATCACAAATACAAAATAAAGGAACACTGGCACAGATGTTGGCTTAGGGACAATCTTCCTGAAGCAAAAAGAGGAAGATTAGCAGTAGATCTTGGCTCAGTGCCAATCTTCCTCACCCCTCCCCCCCAAAAATTCCAACAGCTGAAATCAAGCAAGTACCAAAAAATCATCTGCCTTTAGTATTTGCATCCACATTGACAAAACTAGTTTATTGTTTTTAGAAGAACTGATTTGACTTTGAATAAAAAGCATATCAGTTTCAAAACTACATCTGTCCAACTTGAGTAAATTCACTGAATCTTGTGTCAACTCAGCGTGATTAGTAAGTTCAAAGGGATATTGTATAAATAGAAAAACAACTCAATTTATCAAAATGAAGAAGAATTCTTCAAATTTTCCCTGTAGTTTTTTTGTAGCCAACTTATATAATGCTGTCAATTACAATTTAAATCCACTCCATATTGTTTCATGTTAGAAAAGTGTGAAAAATCATTATTAGTGATTTCTATTATGAAAAGTTTCAATTTCAGCATAAATTCTCATAGCTGTCTAGCTCACACATAAAATTTTCCTTTCCTTGGAGTTTCAAAATGAGCTCATTCCTCAACATCATTAGCCATCAGGGAAATGCAAATCAAAACCACAACGAGATACCACTTCACACCCAGTAGGATGGCTTATAGTCAAAAAGACACATATAATAACAGTGTTGGCAAGGATGTGGAGAAATTGGACCACTCATATATTTCTGGTGAGAATTTAAAATGATGCAGCCACTTTGGAAAAGAGTTTGGCAGTTCTTCACATAGTTAAACATGAAGTTATCATATGACCCAGCAATTCCACTTCTAGGTATATACATAAGAGAAAGAAAAACAAATGTCTACGCAAAAACATGAATGTCTACAGCAGCATTATTCATAAGAGCCAAAATGTGGAAACAATACAAATGTCATCAACCGATGAATAGATAAGTAAAATGTTCTATGTTTATATACTGGAATATTATTCAGCAATAAAAAGAAATGAAGTACTGATACATCCCACAACGTGAATGAACCTTGAAAGCATTATCATAATTGAAAGAAGCCTGTCACAAAGGACCACATATTGTATAATTTTATTTATATGAAATGTCCAGAATAGGCAAATCCATAGAGAAAAAAAGTAAATTGGTGGGGGGCAGGGGACAGGAGGAAGCTGGGGGGAAATAGGGAGAGACTGCTAACGGATATGGGATTTCTTTTGGATTGATGAAAATGCTCTAAATTAGATTGTGGCGATGGCTACACAACTCTGTGAATATACTAAAAAAAATCATTGAACTGTACCCTAAAATGGGTGAATTGTATAATATGGAATTATATTTCAATAAAGTTGGTATAAAAAGTTTAGTTTATTCATGTGCAGTGTGATATCAGTGAGAAAATGTAAATCCCACTGCCATTTTTGTCTTTGGTTATTGACTATTTGGCAAGTATTCCTTTTGCTTTAAGAAAATCTTGAATTTGATTTAAAAGTACTGTACAATAAAGCTTTGCAAAGCTCTTCCACAACTCAGCCAATAAGCATTGGCAAAGAATAGATGATCATTGTCTTCTATTTCTGTCAACAGTTCCATAAACTGGCAATGATTCACAGCATTTGCATGTGTACTGAACAATTTTAATAACTGTATCCATGACACTTTTCTGAGGTTTGCTTCAGAAAACTGAGCACAAATATTTTCAATATGTATTATACAGTGGAACAAAGCAATAAGGGAAACATGTCTTTTGTTTAAAAATTCAATAAATCTGTATTTTTGAAACTAACATACCTGGAGCATCATCAGTTATGATCGAAGCAAAGTTTTTCCTATCTGCTGAAATTCTTCTTTGACAGGTGTAAAAGATTCAGAAATATCTACACTATGAATTTGATTTTTAGGCTATAAATTGACATCATTTCTTCATAAATTTATAAGTCCTTTGAGACAAAATGCACCTGAAGTATCATTGGGCAGTGTCACTTCCATTGCATGACTCATCTAAAACTACAGAAAAGTACACACAATTTTTCAAATTTTGCATCAATTAATCTTTGAAATTGTTAGAAAGTTTTTGTATTCCACAGGTAATTGTTCAGTGGCATAATTGACAGTCTTTCACTTTTTGTAAAATATCATTTTTAAGCTTTTCCTTATAAATTTCTAACACAATTTCCACAACTGAAATAAATCTTTTATTGTTTCTCTCTCTAAAAATGTTTTTCCGTTTTATACAAGAATCCAAGCCATTATATAGCTGGCCAAAGTTATAAATAATTTAAAAAATTTTTGTTGGACATTTCATTCCTATTTCAGGCAACCCATTTCATTGATTCTTCTTTTGACTACTGACACAAAACTTCCTATCAAATTCACTATGTATTTGCTGAAAATGTCTTTTAATATGTTCTACTTTGTTTTCTTCTAAAGTGTTTTACACACAAACAGCTTTTTCATTTTGTTC